>NW_010533482.1:24906-28091 GCF_000687285.1 Phaethon lepturus
TCAGGTGGCATCTTGACACTGCCAAAAGGAAAACAAGAATGACAAAAGAAGGATGGGATGCATACAGGTAGCTCAAAGGAAGACACCCTGTCCTCAACACAGGATGTCCATAGCCACAGTACAGGGAGCCCTCCATCTGCATATGCAAGACCATGATCCACCTTTATGAGAATGGCTTCTTGTCCTTTGTGCCCCAATTATTCAAGTGAGCAGCACTGCCACCCTCCAAAAAAGCTGTGTTGTATCTTAAAGGCAACATGACCGTTACCTGCGAGATCCATTCTTATGGACAGTGGCTGGAAATACCAGGCAACATGTTAACCTAAGCCAGTTAGAAGAGCAAGGTTGTAAGCCAGTAAGGAGGAGAAAGACGATGAGCTACATCTCAAATAGAGCAGGTCTCCCCCTGCCCAAAGCCCACATTCACACCACTTGGTTAGAGGCTTCTGTACTTCAGCTGCTGCGCTCCTCTGTCGATATCACTTCGAAAATGGGGCTAGCTGAAGATGACCCACAGGTACTCTCCACTGCTGCCAGAATAGAGAAGCATACAAGACTTAATAAGGGCCCTCTGGGGCAATTTAAAAGTGTATTGTTTTCCAGCATACAAAGTACCATCATCTACTTAAGACTAAGCTTTGAAAGTAGGAACAGAATCACAGAAACTAATAGGAGGAAAAAGTAAATTTCTAAAATAATTATTTTTCAGATTTTCAGTCCTTTAAGTAAATAAACAAATAAAAAAATGAGGGAATGTGAGGACAGATGGCATAGAATAAATGGAAAATTTTATATACTTCACCACAGAGTTTAATAATTTAAGAAAGCCTGTTTTTATTTAGGAAGACTAGAGGGAGAAAAATTATAAGGATGGACGCAGAAATGGAATTTGTAAGTGACCTTAAAAGGTGTAAAACATTCTTCTTGACACCCCCCCACCCAGCCCTGAGAAGAGGGTAAACAGGAAATAAGTATTTCAGAATTAACTAA
Source organism: Phaethon lepturus (assembly GCF_000687285.1). Classification (NCBI taxonomy): domain Eukaryota; kingdom Metazoa; phylum Chordata; class Aves; order Phaethontiformes; family Phaethontidae; genus Phaethon; species Phaethon lepturus. The sequence goes on from NW_010533482.1 coordinate 25,897, forward strand.
GCAAAATTCAAAATAAAGTCTTTGGGAAGTCCAAATCAGAGTATAGTAAAACTTATCTAGCTGTTATCTCATGTGTGCATGACACAACAGCATGATGCCTCTCCAGTGATGGCATTCTCCACTAAACTTTCCAAGAGAATGCAAACAGTCCACAACACAAGGACACCAGCTTTGTAACATCCAGCTACATCTACAGGTGGGTCAGAAAGTACAAGCAGAAACAATTTCACTTCAAGAATATAAAGTACTATAGGAAAACCAGAAGGAGGAGACATATCTGGAGTGCAGGAGATGGTTTATCAACTCAGCAAATTAGGTAAGGAGGTTTAGGATTTTTATTTTATTAAAACTGTTTTTTTGCAGTGAGAAAATTTACCTCATTGCAGTAGTATCTAGTGACAACTAAAAATGCTGTTTCCCCCACGGCTCTATCTGAAGGCCTGCCTGTAAAAAGGCGACGGTGGGGGAAGAGGTAAGAGAGTATGTTTAAATTAACTTTTCCTAATTGTTGCTTCCAAACAAACAGTTGATTAACTTTAAAAAATTCTTATCGTATACATGAACTCAGGTTAAAAAAAAATAACAATTAGTACCATCACAACTTTAATCATGAATGTTTTGTTCCTCAATCTATTGTCATAGAGCATTGCTTACAAATATTTTTAAACACAGGCTAAGTCGGGCCAAAGGATTGGTATTTATTCTACTCATTTTAGCATTCTGTGTGTGTACCAGGGGGCTGACTTTGTATCTTAGACTTCTACCTAGTTTCATCTGTCACTGATTGCCTTCTCCCACCTATTTATTTTAAGGTGGTTAAAAAAATGCAGCACTCAAAGTACTGCAAATAAACACACATCTAATCTATCTGGTAAACCCTCAAAAAAAAGGCATTGAAACAATTCCAAGAAGAAACAGCATTAAAGCTAGTAAATTAGAGATAGTGCCTAGGTCCATATACGCAAACCTATAAGTACGATGGAGTGTCCGTTACATCATTTGCTACAAAAAAATAAATAATCTAGGTGTAGCTATGATAAAAGCACAGCTTTTTGTCCAGTATTACTTCCATCTCTAAGAAACAATGCCTCAAGATTCAGCAGAGAGAAAAAAAAAAAACACAAACAAAAAAACCCCAGATGAAAGCATGAGATCTTGCTGAGATCTCCTCAAATAACCAACTTGCCAACATGGTAAGCATGTATCGTACTTTTAGGCTTTAGGGACTTTAAAGTTATTTTACAAAATGCTTCGGTGTTCCAAAAAGTTACTATCTTCTTACCCTAATAATCAAAATACACACACTAAGAAGAAAAATACTATACATTATGCCTCTTACACAAGATTAAAGAAATATTTCCATCATTAAGAAACTGTTCTGATAAAGTAAGAGTATGTGTTAATCCCAGTTACTGGGGACAAGAGCATCAATTGAATTCTACCCCCCCCCCCCCACAAGAACACTTATGAGCTCTAGAAAGTCTGGTTATGAGAGAGCATAAAATTAATTCTGTAGTTACAAACGCAATGATCCTATTGCATGTATAGTTTACAAAAGTGAAACCACAGAACCTCAGTTACTGTACAAGGGGTGAAGAGTCCTTTTAATCAAAAGAAAAACAAACACTACACGTTTTCCTAATTTAAGTGGCCTGTAGAGAAACAAGCCCAGGCTGCACATTAGAGACGATCATTTTTATTTATGTTTATTTTTATTTAGGCAATGTAAAAATAAAGGGAGTAAACGGTTAGTCTTATTAACAAAGAGACCTAGACTACGCGCTCCTCACTAGGAGCAAGGCATTCCCTTATGCCAAGATCATGCATCCATTTAATCCCACCCTCCCCCTTTCTTTCCCCCGGCCTTTTCTTTGGCCTGTGGGGACTTGCGCCCATCAAAAGGGGCTCGCTCCTGTTTTAGGAGGCACTATGTGAGCAGCTCTGGCCCAGTCCTCTTCCGGTAGGAAATCATCTGACACCAATGGAGCCTGTTTGGAGAACAGGAAAGTAGATAGCCTTCATCTGACCACTACAGCAAAACTGATAAACGCTCCTACGGTCTCACTGCTCAGCTAGTAACGCAAGATCGCGTTCTAGCTATTAACTGGCTAAAACCCAGTAGCAGGCTATGCGAGCGTGCCCGTATTCCCCGGGGAGGGGCTGGGGGGGGGGCGGTGAGGAAGGCGGAGGAGGGC
>NW_010533483.1:0-11826 GCF_000687285.1 Phaethon lepturus
GGGAACCCCGGTAAAAGGTTCCCGGTCACGAGCAGAAGGTGTTTTTTGGCTCCGGTGCGACAAAGGGGCACCTTCCAAGTGACTTGAAAAGCAAAACTTACAGTACCGCAGCCTGCGGCAGTGGGGTATCGGTGCAGAAGCCCCTGCGGTTTCACCAGCAGACCTTGTGCACGCTCACGCTGAGCTTACCCGACATAGAAAATCTTACAGTTTGACACTGCGTTTTATAACTAGCTGTCTCTCTGTTTTTAGATGCTACAACTGTGGTGGCCTCGACCACCACGCTAAAGAATGTAGTCTACCTCCGCAGCCAAAGAAGTGCCATTACTGTCAGAGCATCATGCACATGGTGGCTAACTGCCCCCATAAAACTGTCTCGCAGCCGCCCACTAGTTCTCAGGGAAGACACGAAGCTGAACTGCAGCCTTCCACTTCTGCTTTCCCGAGAGAAGGGGGAGGAGCGCACGGCTACTCGTCTCCATCATACTCTCAGGAGGGCAGGTCGGAGATCTCGGAGCGCTCGGGCAGGTCACCACAGGAAGCTTCGTCGAGTAAGTTGTCTGTGTCGCCCGAAGAACCGAGCAGAAAGGGGCCTTCTGTTCAGAAAAGGAAAAAAACTTAAAGCATTTGTCATAACTTTCCATTTTCTTTATCCTCTTGGGATGTCTACCTCATGCAAGTACAGGGGAAATAATTTCATTATCAGTAGCTGACCTGGAATTTTAACTACTGTTGAGGAACTGTGAATTTTTTTTTTCTTTGATAGACAAATCACTCCAAGCAAAATACATTTGAGCAGGGTGCATTACGTTTTACCTTCTGTATGTGTGTGTATGAGTGTGCACGCGCGTGTGTGTATGTGTGCATATCTATAAATATATATATTTTCCATCAGACCGTTCTCCAGCTCCCACAAGACATTACTGTGAAGCAATAGGCACAGTATCCACAAGTGTTCCTGAACTCATTCCATGTTTCCAAACATGTTCAAAAAAACAAACAAGAAAACCCAAGAAATCTCACTCAAAAACAAACCAAATCTGAAAAACCACACACAGAACTGAGATCAAGACTGTTACTTCTCATGTGAACCAAAGGATACTTTCATATTTTAAAGCTGCCATATGGTACTAAAGATACTAAGACATCCCCCATGCCATCAATTTGAGATCTTTTCTTTCTCATCTCCACAAAGTACCAAACCCCTTCCCCTCCCCGTGCCCATGCAGGGCAGTGTCATGACTCAACACAGCTCTCATTGCCACCATCCTTTGTTGGTGAGGAGTTTAAAGCTCCAGAAAAGACAATGAATGTGTAGTTCCTGTGCTGGTTTCTCAAAATGTTTTGTTAAATTAATATGGTTGTAACTGTAATTTAGGTGAGTGTTGTGTAGGGGAGAATGTATAAGTTGTTACTGAACAGACCCTTTTGAGTGGTATTCAGGATACCATCCTGTTTAACCCTTTGTATTCTGTGAACGTTTAGGGGACCTTGGTGGCAGTAGTAGTGGCAGTAGTAGTAGCAGCAGCAGCAGCAACTTCTCTTGGACCCGAGTAGTGCCCCTCAATTTGAAGGGACTTCCGCCTTCTTTTCTGTTGAAATGCCATGGAGAGAACTCCCTAGAGATTTTCATTGTTTTCTGTTTTGGTTTTAAAGAAAATTAAATGCAAAGCTAATGAGATCCTGGGGTAAATAGTATCATTAAGAATAAAGGTAGATGGGTACTTGGGGGTTGCTCAGCCAGCCTCCCTGGCTGATGATACAGCATGTGTACAGTCAGGAAGGATGGGTGTCTGCTGCAGACAAGCCTGAGGGGAGGGACCTGCAATTTGCCAGAAGCCCTAGGCATCATCTGCTTCTTGTTGAGTTGGAGGCTATTGCTGACCAGCCTTGGTCCAGAGTGTGCTGGGACCACACACTTATGCGTTAAAGAGGAGAAAGATTGGTTGCCTCAGAGTGAGACTCCCTGGGCTGCAGCCCTTGCTCGGGGTTAATAGAGTTGGAGCCTATCAAAACTTCAAGTCGCTTTCCATTTGTAACTTCTGAATTACCAAGTCATACGTAAGATAACGTACTTTGACAGATCCCATTGCGGATGTAAGTTAATTAGAGAAACCTGTATAATCCTTAGCATTGGCAATAAACACAGGCTGTTAAAGCTTGAAAGAGTCAGGTAGGTTTAAGCTCAGATAATCAAACTAAAGAAACAGCCTGCATGAAAGGCTACAGCGAGCCAAAGTCCTACCCGTGGTAACTCTTTTGCAGCCAATAGTTACAGCCGGTATGCAGCTCGCTCATTATGTGGCCTTCCCCTTCCCACTTGTCCTGCCAGATGAGACTTTTACTGTTGCTGCTGCTGCTGCTTCAGTAAACAGGTTGTAGTCAAACACCTCAGTGAAGGGCACAATTTCAAGAAAATTATTTTGTGTGAATTCCTTGCCAGTGTTTGCGAGACTCTCAATGGTTTATACTGAAGTTCTCAGTATGCTAATGCAAAGCTTACCTTTGACGATATTGAATGTGATATAGAGAAGAACTTCCTTGCCTTACGTAAGGATAGTAAACTTATTTAAATTATGTAGACAAATCAAAGTGGCATTGCTTAACCTTCTAGCCGGTGTAAAAACCAGGTTAAACAGCAAAGATGCAAAACTTAGGTCACTTTGAAAATTTAAACCAAAGTTCCTTATAGAAATAGGCAATTGTGGATTTGAAAACTGGTCATTCCCTGTTTATATGTAAGAAGTTCAGAGCTGAGATAAGGAAATATTTTCAACATGCAGATTTTAATTGGTGCTGTTTGAAATCACTGTGTGCACCAAAGTCAGACTGAACTGCTAAGAGCACATACCAAACCCTATCTTATTGTTGAAAGCTTAAGGTTTTATTTTTATATATTAGAATGTTATCACTATTACATAACATACTCAGGACAAAGAACTTTGCTCAGGGAATATACCATGTAATGTTTTTTCTTTACAGAATAGTCTACAGCCCTGCTTACTCTGAACAAACCAAATAGTCTTAGACCTTTTTATCTCTATATAAGTATTATGTACTGATACTAGTAACTACCTCTGAGTTGACATAGACCTACATTTCTGATAATCAGATCTCAGCATTTTGTATTATAAGTTCCTGTGAAATGATAAAGTGGTATTCTGTACTGGTTGCTTATGTGAGCATTTGTGTCTTTACATTCACAGGGTCTGAGTTTTCAGAGATGCTGGGCAACCACAGCTCCCACTGACTTCCAGTTGGAGTTACTGGTGCATAGCTTTTCTAGGAGGGGAGGGATGGGGGACGGGGTGGTGGAGGGAGAAGAATAAAAACACAAAAGCATCAAGTCCACTTTGTTTACATAAGTGACAATAAAATTATTATTCTGTTTACAGCAAAATGCTACCTCATATTTACTGCATAAACACACCTTTGTGCTGCTCTAGCCTTAAAGGTGGCTGTTGACCTATGGTACATACTTTTTATCTGTCCTAAATATGTAACTGATAGTTCCCCACTGCATACATTATGGCAAATACTTGTTTAAGATGAGGCATCCATCCATTTGAAATTATGAGACATTTCGAAACATTTCTTTGAAAGTTTTTATTTTTCTGTCTAAAGGATTATGGGCACTGTTCATGAAAATAAATACATCTCCAGAAGAGACAAAAATTTACATGCCTAAGTTAAACATACAGCAGCGCAGGCTGCGGCAGGTAACTACTTAGCACTGGGCTGCAGCAGAAAAAAATCTAGTTATACTCCTTCAATAAGCTGCTCCAAATCAGCAAAGAACCCTTTAAAGGAAAGGGCACAGACTGAGTTTATGATTCTTCCTTCATGTCTAAGGACAAAATTAATATTCTGCAGCATTGGCTCAGCCTAGATCTCCCCTATTCACCAGCCTGTCCTTGCCAGCATTCTTCACAATAAAACTCGTTTCAGTAGAACTAGTTCAAATATCTGCTCAGAGAGAATGTATTTTTCTCCTAACAATACTGGAGATGAGATAAGGTTAAACCTGGAACAAGAATTCTCTCTCCCTCCCATTCCCCCACACTAGAATACTCGATTTAATCATAAGGGACATTGTGAGGTACTTTCTACTCTCCCTCAGGGAGAGGTCATGGTGTTTATTTACATGCCAGAAAAGTTAGGCCATGAGGAAGACTTGTGTTTGGAGGCAGAGCCAAATAACTTTTTGCTGCAGTTGATGGTAAATCTGGCGTTCTAATACCATTTGTGATATTTTGCTTTTAGCCAGCTTTCAGGGAGTGCCAAATACCGCATTTGGATCCTACCTCTCGCCTTTGTAGGCCACCCTTTTCAGCCCAGTTTTACTCTGCGCCAGTGTTATCCTGGAGTTCCTGCTTAGTCATACTTAGTTTTGTGAGTAGAGCCCCATAAAAAGTGTTTATAGATCTTGTAACATTCTTTGTAAGAAGAATTATAAAAGAACATGGGAAATCTCATCGAGTCTTAAATTTAATTTAATTAATTTATCTGTAAGAAATGTTTATCATAAAAAAATATATATGTATTCCCCTGTGCTAGATATAAAAGTAATTGGGAAGATATGTACATGTGCAGATGCACTGATTTTAATTTTCTAGAAGTCTTAATGAGATTTGAGTATTGTTTTAGAAGCAAGCAGAGCCTTGTTAAATGCATCGATCTTATTTTGCTTAGTATATCAACAGCCTCTTCTTTAAGATCCGTTGGTTGTGTTACCCCTGTTACAACTGATAATAAGAGGTTGATCTATGAACACCACACTTCTTTTTTTATACTAAACCGGAGAGGTATATTAGCAGCTTCAGGAGTGTTTATATGAAAATGTTGAAAAGTACCAAGGTATTTGCTACCATTGTCACTGAACCAAATGTAGGAGCAACCATCTTTACAAAGGATAATGGTTTTGACTACCTCTTGGATTACTAAGTTAAGCAACAACTGGCTGACAAACATCACCAGACTGGCTTAAACTAGTATGTGTTGCTTGTGGTAATAATAACAATAACCATACTAGAGACCAAAGTGAACACTGATTTATATATGACTTTAATACTGTGTCTTATCTAGTGTTTTTAAATTATCTTCTGTAGTATAGATTACCTCATTGTCCATTTTGACTTGTATGTTGTTTACAAGGTGAAATAAAAGAAAAATCACTTGAATTTTATGTTTTTAAAAAAAAGACAGTGAGTTGAAGTTTTGAAGGTCATTTCACCTGTTTACTGTCTTGAGGGACTAAAGCACTGATTGCCTTTCTACATATCATGTATTTTATATTCTCATTTCATGCCTAATGTCTTTTTTTCCTGTCAGTCATGGATATTGTGAGGTTTAAAAGAATTACTTGATTAAAAATAAAACATATAACGTTGGCATTTAAAACAGGCATTCGAGATCTTATTTATTTGCACAATGATAAAAAAGCACCGTACAGTCACTGGGCAGACTTCTCATATCATAGAATCATAGAACGGTTTGGGTTGGAAGAGACCTTTAAAGGCCATCTAGTCCAACCCCCCTGCAGTGAGCAGGGACATCTTCAACTAGAGCGAGTGGCTCAGAGCCCCGTCCAACCTGACCTGGAATGTTTCCAGGGATGGGGCAGCTGCCACCTCTCTGGGCAACCTGTGCCAGGGTTTCACCACCCTCATTGTGAAACATTTCTTCCTTCTGTCTAGTCAAAATCTGCCCTCTGTGTTCACTTAGTTTTATGCTATTATCTTCAGAAAAGATCATTTTAGTTATATAAGATTTTGCTGGGGGGAGGGAGAAATAAGTGATTCATGCATACCTGAATCATACTAGCAATGCTGTTGAAATTGTACCCCAAACCCTATTCAGCTGTCAAAATTAAACTGCAACATTACGGCTTTTGGTACTTTCTGTGAGAATAACACTGGTCATTAAAGTTATCAGACAATTGGGTTATTCTCTGGGATGAAAAGCTTTTGGTATTTAAGTCTCATTCCATCTTTATTATTTCTTCCTCAATCTGTAAGCTTGTACATATCTATTACATGCTAATTTAAAATTATTTGAACAGTTACTTCTTTTTTAGAGAGTGCTGTCATCTACCATTACCTGGAAATTCCATCTCTAAATTATATTAAGTGTATTAGTGAATTGGATGGCGTTGGCTCATCATTCTGTATTAAAAATTTGTATATGCTAGCTCCAGTGCCTCTGTCGCAGTACAGGGCTCTACATATAGGTGATTAGTAGCAAAATTTAACATTCTCTACAAGTCAGGAAAGTTTGTTTCTATTTGTACAAACGAATGTCTGCATGAAGGGTTACCATCTACTCACTCCATCATCTACTTTCATAGTCACATAAAACTTCATTTACTTCCCCACCCACCCCACCTGTCTAATTCACAGCCTCAGAAAAGTGAGCTATGAGCACGTGTCCCATCACATCCTGTCCTGTCCTCACCCCACTCCCAGCCTGTAGCCAAATGGTTTCATCACTTTCCAGGGAAGGGGAGGAGGTGACTCTGAATCCCCTCAGCTAAGAATTTCCCATGTCCCACGTCTTGGGTCAGTCACGAGGAGCAAGGCTTTCTTGAAAACATCCTAGCGAGCGTGGTGGTGTTACACATGCTCCTGGCCTGCCTGACCCCAGGGTTTTGGGGAATGGGAGGGCACACCTTGGGCATGCCGTCATCTAACTTTTGCACCATCTTGAAAGGTGACACAGGCAGGAGCAAGCCATCTCGGGGAGCTGTGAGCAGCTCTGGGCACATGCAGATGTAAGAAGCCCTTGGAACAAGTAAAATGGAGAATCCCCCCCCTCCAGCAGTGCCTAATAGTAGCTGAAACCAAAGCCCCTGGGCCAGCAGCAACACCCAGTTCTTCCCATCTAGTCTCCAACACGGGTATGCCTCCCTCCCAAGAGCATCTGGAAGTCAGTGGTCTTCATCCTTTCAGCAGCTCCCCCGGACAGTTAAGATCTATTACCTTCCTATTGATGCCAGGAAGTCGTGTCTTGTGCACTAGGCAAAGACAGATCATCAGGAATACCTCAGTGCACCGCTGCGAGGCAAGCCCCCCCTTCCTAACCTTGCAGGGAAGCGGTAATGGCCACGCGGCCTTAACAGCAACGTTGGTCCATGCCGATGAGACTAAATTCTTGGGTTGAAGCTCCCTGATTAGTCAACAGAGTAACATCAAAATCACAGCAGCCCTCTGAAATAATTAGAAAAGCAGCATTTTCATTTGCTTCCTTGTACTGCGGGGAACGACACATGCTTCCAAGCTATTTCCAGCCTTTCTGTAACCCTAAGTGCCAAAACAAATTTAGCCTTTTTTGAAAGAATTGTATTTTTCCTGCAATCTGCTGGGATCAGGAATTGTTTACAAAAGCCAGTCATTTCAAAATTACTCTTAATTCATTAAAGGCTCCATAACCATCTCCTTCCCTCCACACCAGTTGTCTTTTTCCTGATAATAAAAATATCCCAGATGCAAATAATTTCATGTACTTTCAAGTTGCTTACGTACTTAACGCTCTCCTGTGTACTTGCACAGGAAGAAACTCTGTGGAGGACAGGAGGGAGTTCATTCTGTGGCTGTCCTGCTCCTGTTTATTAGTATAATTCAGATGATACCCCGATTAATTAATTTAAAGACCTTCTTTAGCAAAGCGCTCTGCTGTGCACGGTGGCATCTGCTGCCCGTAATGCCGCTGACCTCCAGGACGACCGGTCGCCTTGAGAGCAGGTTACTCTGCACCAGTTATTTTTTTGCAAGCGTTGCCCACTGCATGATTGCAGAGTAGTCGCCATCGAGCCCTGGGCACATTTTCAGGCTGCTGATGCTCAGTTAACATGCAGCTGGTCGATTTTTTGTTTCCTGGCTGTTCAATATTTGGCCCCGGGCGTTACTTGCTGCACAGCACTTAGCCTGGATATTCAGGGCTGGAGCATCCAAACCGTTCATAAACCAACGCAGATGAACTGGTGTCATTACTCCATTTTACCAACCAGGAGAAGGTGGACTAGTCAGAAAGAGTAAAAAGTACTGAGCTTAGGTATCCATACAGCTTCCGATGCTTACAACCCAGTTTTTTTCCAAATAATCCAAAATTCAAGGCCAGAAAGTGTCGTCAGTCGTTTATCTAATTTCACCTGCTGCGTGACACAGGCTATTACACTCAGGGCAGTTACTATTGTACTGAATTGTAGCGCTCAGCTTTAACTGGAGTCTTGTTTGCTTGGCTGCTTTAAGCATATTTTCCAGTTGGGCTTCAGATCAGGCCTGAATGCTCTTGAGGAAAAAGAGAGACGCTGAGCTCCGTGACAGCTTGTTTTAATCACCTGCTGCTAACAAGTGCTGCCTCATTTCCAGTTCCTCTGGCCTCAACTTCCAGCTCTTTGTCCCCTAGAGTAAGAAGTCCTTTTGTGCACCAGTAAGAAAATGCAACCCCCTCTTTTTTTTTTTAAATGATAGACAAGACCCAATATCTTTTTTTTATGAGGAGTTGTCTCCTTTATCATCATTTTGAGAAACTTGCTCCTCCTCCTCCGGAGTCTTTCAACTTTGATGCTGGAATAGCGTATCCAGCTGTGGCTTTAAAACCAGTCTCCTGTCTTTAGTCAGGCAGACTATGGTTCAAAGGGTGTGTTACCCAAAACAGACACTAGCCAAACAATGTAGTCCTACTCGTCATGGTGATGTGGCATTTACTGGGCCACTGCTGGAAGTTGAACACCGCCCTTCCTCCCTGCAGGAGAAAAGGCAAAAAGCCTGGGCCAGAAGAACATGGACGTTTCTGTTACTGAAGATAATTAACCAGCAGAACAGTCCCCCCCACCCGCCGACAAGGCAATGAGGCAGATCAAGCTGGACTGCAATTTCTTTCCTTTGAAGTCTTCAAGATTAAATGTCTAGAGATGGTTTGTAGCTGGCAAAGAACTGGTGGACTTATCTTGGCCATCACTGAGTAAAACTATTACTGTCAGTACTACACAAAAGTCCGGTTTTTGAGCCATTCTGGCTTAGTATAGAGATTTATACGGCCCGTGGTTGCCCTGCCACACCCTCGGTCTTCACTATTCCAGAAAACTAGCTTTTTTGGTTTCTTTCCCTTTTAGAAGTATGCTGAATTATCACGCCCTAGGTTCTTTAAAGCCGTTAACTAAAAAAAAAAAAACAAACCAACAACCCAATCCACCAAAACCAAACAAAATTAAGAAAAACTTTAGTTGGAGCATTCAAAATATTTGAGGCAATCAGACTAACTAGACGTTTTGGGAAATACTGGCTGAAAGTTACTGGAGTAACTGAAGAGTAAATTAAGTTCGGTGGTATTTTGGAAGCTGCCTATGAAAGAAGACACAAATGTTTCTTCTTCCCCAAGGCAGCACAGCAAGGGCTGGGGCTCGAAGCGCAGCAAAGTCCTTTCCATCCAGCCTCCCTTTCTTTCATCTCTCCTTGACCTACGCTGACAGCTGTGAAAAAAAACTTGCTGGTCCGGAACGTCTGTGGGGAGCCAAGGCTGGGAGTTCCCGAGCAGCAGCTGCCTGGCGCAAAGCTGCGCAGAGGGGAGCGGAGGCTCCTCTCACAGAGCCCCTCTGCTGGGCAGCCGCGGCGTGGCAGGGCAAAGCGGGCAGGGGCAAGTGCCGCCCCAGCGCTCCCCGAGCCCTGGGGTCTGTGTTAGCGCAAGCCAAGGGGAATTAAAGCAAAAGAACTGCACAAACAGGCATACGGTTCCAGCACTAGGTGACTTTCAAAAAAAAGAAAAAAAAAAAGAAAAAAGAGGGTAAGGTTTTCTAGCCCTTCTGACTGAAGAATCTGGAAAAAAATGGGATTACTGGCAGCTCCTGGAGTCAGGGACAGCCTCTGAGGGGTTTCAAGGAGCAGTAGCAGGCTCAGCTCCCCTTCCACCTGCTGTGGCAAAGCTCCATTTCCAGACCAGGGACTGGAGTTTCTTCTCCCAACAACTCATGAAACAGCAGTGGCCCTGAATTGGCCGCCATACTAAAAGCTACAGCCTTGTTCCCCTGAAGTCATTGAGCCATAGTTGAGCTCTTAGTCAGTCTCAGCCGACACCAGAGAGTGCCATTAGCCATACTTTCGGATCTGGAAGTGATTTAACATACACACTCACATGCTAAAGAGAGCACACGTGTCTGGAGGAGTGTTTAGACCACCTCCCCGAGGCATTTCACCTCGGTCTCCTGAAACCCCTGGCCGGGACAGTCAGACTGCGGGGAATTTGCTGTGGGCAGGTACAGCTTCCCGAGCACCACAAGTGTTTTGGCTAATATATTTGGGAAAGCTGAGATTCTCCTTTCTACCAGCTTGGCTGTGCACATCCCTCCCCCCCTCGCCTTTTTTTTTTTTTTTTTTTGCTAGCATTTCTCAGCATTGCACTGTTGTGTGAAACAGCAAAAAAAACCCCTGAAACGAGTAACAAATTTGAAGAATTTGTCACACAATTAAGAAAATTGCATACAGATGTTAAAGCAAGCTACAAACTACATTAGAAGCGTCAGGTACGTCATTATCAAGCGAATCTCACTGTTATTATTGAACAAGTCACCTCAGCGTTCCGAGTGATGACAAGACATAGGCACTTAGGGCTGAAGATGTTTTTGCCGGCTGGGGCCAGCCCTATGGATTCAGGCCAACCCCATGCCGGGCGGCAGTACGTACAAAGCAGAACACGTCCTGCTATTTCTCTCAACGGCTCAGCCCAAGGACGACCACCCCCTTCAAGGGACGTCGAAGTACTGTGCACACCCCCATGTGCAATTTCCTTCCCCGCTTTCCTGTATTCTCTTTCGCTGTTTCCTTGGGTGCTGGAGTGCTTTTCACGTCACGCCTGCCCTGGAGCCCTTCACATGGCTAAGTTTTATTTTGCACCTTTGATGTCCATGTATGTGTTGGGCCTGTGCTGCAAGTACACGTGCTGCCGCAGTGAAGGGCACATGTCCCCTCTGTGCTGGGTTTGCAGACCATTAACTAGGGTGGCTCCCAACCCAGGGAGCGTCATTGCCCAGACTTTCTCCTGCAGTGCAGCACAACTGCTACCTAGAAGTACAGGAGGGTGCCTAAAGCTGAACTTGGACCAGACTAACCCACCTTGGCACAAAGTGCCATCATCTCCTCTGTGAAGCTCTGCTGTGGTCATGAGAGCAGCAAACCCATGAAAGTCTCCCTCCCTTCCCGGTGGAGCCACTAGCATCTCTTCCTGACTTCAGACTTTGGTGAGAACATCTAAGACAAAAGCATCTGCAAGATGCATCTTTGGTAAGAGCAGCTGTGTCAGATTCCTGTTTGGGGCTATGAGGTAGCTGAAGGGCAGCTCAAAACCTATGAGCTTTTAGCTCCAAAGCAGCAGGTGGGTTCTGTGCACCATCGGGTTTTGTTTCAAGAGTTTCCCCAGCATGTGCAGCTTCTAAATGGGCGAGCACAGCATCACGTGCTGGCTGGTACTGCATGCTTGAGCACCAGTAATGGATCCCTGCCCAAAATCAAGAAAGACTAAGAATGTTTCACCTTGGGCTCTTGCCAGTACCACTGAGCAACAGCCACCTCTCCAGAATACCCTTCCTCCGGGTGCTGCATCAGGGCTGACCACTATCCCAACTGGGTAAAGGCCATGTGTTGCAAAGAGGAAGGTAAAAACCAGTTCCTAGAAACATCCACTGACCCACAGACCCTAGAAAGCAGCAATGGAGGGGTTGAAATTCCAGTTCCTGCCTCCAACTATTAGACCAGACAGCAGCATCTCTACAGGTAGGGATATGAAACCTCCCATATTTTGTCTACTCACTATTTCACAGAATCACAGAATCACTAG
>NW_010533484.1:0-338 GCF_000687285.1 Phaethon lepturus
GCGTGGGAGGGCTGCCTGCAGACACCGCGGTCCCCGCCCGCAGTTTTGTTCCGTGCTGCGTTGCAGTGTTGTAGCTATGCAAAGCGTCCCACCCTGGAGGCTTGCTTTTTTCTGTTGTCTTTTTCTTTTTTTTGTTTTAATGGCACCTCCTCACTCTTCTCTCGCCAGTCGTGATGGCTGTTTGCACAGTGGTTGTGGAAGACTGGGCACGTGTATGTTTAAGTGACGCGGTGGGAAGCCTCTGGACTTGCTCAGTGCACGGGTTTTCTCGCGTGCCTTAGCGCGGCAGCGGCAGGGTGCTGAGCACGGGCGGCCCTGGCCGTGTGCGGTGTGTGCCC
>NW_010533484.1:357-3957 GCF_000687285.1 Phaethon lepturus
GGCCCTGGCCGTGAGCGGAGTGTGCCCGCAGGAATCGCTCTTTTCCCCTTGTACCCCGATGACTGTTGGCACCGTTACACCCCTCGGAGGCAGCTGGGGGGGGTCCGATATTGCTGCCCCGTGACGCAGCTTTCGGCATACGCTGAGCTGTTTATATAGGGTTTCTTGGAGTTTTCATAATTTAGGGCTGGAGGGCACTGATAGCGCGTTGTGTCTGCCCTTCCATAAATTGCAGACGACTCCATCTTGCCCCCAAACCTCTCTGCGGAGCCGCAGAGGTCCAGCCCTCCATGAGCTGAGCAACCACGTGCCCGGCATGGCGCGCTGGGCTCGCTCCCGCTGCTTTCAAGGGTGAACTTGCACGAAGTCACGATCCAGATGAGGAACATCCCGCTGCTGTAGCACCAAGCGAGTTTTGGGTTAAATATCCCCTCTGTTAAGCAAGTTGTGTAATTTTATTGAATTCCCACTGCCGCAAGTGGTGAGTGCGGCTCTCGGGTAGGAAGAGATGTTATGCTGCTGCTGGAGATGCCCTGGCTGAGGCCCCTGGGTTCCCTGATGCTAACTAACGGTCCTGGACCGTTGGTTGGTTTGACCGAATTCCGCTGCGAGATAGGTGCGCCTGGGCCAGGTGATGGAAGATTTGCATGTGCAGGCAACATTTGATTGATCTTTGGTTTTGAGACGAGTGGCGGCTGAAAAAAAAAAAGGGGGGGAGGGGGCAAGAATTGCGATTCCATGATTCCATGTGAACCCCTAGGGGCCATTGCCCCATCCATGTGCGATTCCAGATTGAAGGATACAGCATCCAGGAGAAGTACAGCCATCCAGGATGTGTGCCCTGCTTACAGCCCTGCTGTAAGGGCATCCTGAGTGCAGATAAGGACATGTCGGGTTAGGAGAGGTATGTTTGGAGCTCACGGAGGACGGCGATAGCCCTGGGAGCTGTGACCCCTTCCGTGCTTTTGTAGTTGCAGTCCGTGATTTTCCATGCTGAGAACAAGATACCTGTGTGGCTGTGGGGCTCACGGGTAGCTCGATGGTGGTGTATTGAATGTGTTTGACCTCACAGCCATTAAGCACGTGTATTCTCGCTAGTAAATGCTAGCCATAGGTCGAGGTATGCAGATGCTGCGGGATCTAATGGCTTGGTGGCTAATAACCCGGCAGCAGCGGTTCCTGGACACCTCTCCATGGGGAATCCAGACTTCCCCTCTCCGAGCACGGTGGAATTTTTATAGCCTGTGGTTTTAAATGCTGTGATTTCCGTATGGCCGTGATGCCGCATCCAGCTCTGTTGAAGCTGCGCTGGGGCAGGGAGAAACCCACGCTGGCGATGTTGATCCTTGGGTAACGTGTCTGAGCTTCACCACGGTAACGCGGGAAAGGGAAGGACAGCTCTCCTGGGTGCTGTGCCTTTGTGTCTGTCTGTATATACAACTATACTTTCCTTCATTTCTCTCTAAAATTTGGTAGGCGCTTTGTGGAGAAGTGTACCGTAAAGCTAGCTTGTTTGTTAAAAAGTCATAACAAAAACTGGACTGAAAGAGTTAATCTTGCAAATATAGCTCAGTGGCATCCTAGGAGCACCCGTCCAAAAATCCCACGGGGAGTGGGCATGTGGCATTTCAAGGTAACAAGGGGGCGTGGGGCTGGGGAGGTGGGAAGGAGCCGTGGCAGCGGGGCCAGGCTGGCAAACCCCGTTTGCTGCAGCAGAGTAGCCGTCAGGGCTGCACTGCAACACGGGGAGGGACGCAGCACCGTGGGATGTGTGCCCGGGTGTCGTCTGGGAGACCAAGGCAAAGACAGTTCATCCGCATCCGT
Organism: Phaethon lepturus; assembly: GCF_000687285.1. Classification (NCBI taxonomy): domain Eukaryota; kingdom Metazoa; phylum Chordata; class Aves; order Phaethontiformes; family Phaethontidae; genus Phaethon; species Phaethon lepturus. The sequence continues at coordinate 2,182 of NW_010533484.1, forward strand.
AGTGGGTGTGAGCACCGTCCGCTTCCCAGCAGCATCCCTGGCTTTGTTCCCTGGGGTCCCCATCCTTGTGGGGAAGAGGCAGGGCTCTGCCGTTAACGCCCTGCAGCTCTCCAGCTTGTGCTGACTCGCCCTCATCATCCCAAGACGTGGTCCCCAAAATGCCGGGCAGTGTTGGGATGCTTGTGGGTCCCTTCCTGTGCGCTGTCATTGCCATCAGTGATTGCTACGGCGGGATGCAGCCGAGCATCACCTGGTGGGAATTTGGCAGTGGTGTTTTCTCCAGTCGCTGGTAAATTATGTGAGAACTGATGCCGAGGTCTGGCTGCTCTGGGGATGCTTTGGGGTCATCAGACCTTGCCAGGCTAAGATGTCCGTGTCCCCCCGTGTCCTGCTGCAGAGATGCTGCCTGGCTCCAGCCGCCTCCACCCGGTTCTCCCTTCTTACAAACTTGTGGAAAAGTGATTTCTCTTCCCATTTTCTGGTCCCTTCCCAAACTGGGTTAACACTTGCTGCGGATGCAAAACTTGCTGGAGGGGCCTGGTCGAGCGGGGCTGTAAAAGCCACGTTTTCTTTGGGAATCGGATTAAGGCGCTGGGCGGATGCGGGTGACATGAAGTCTCTCTTTGTCCTGGATGGTATTTCTGGCCCAGCTGCAGCGGGTTAACCCTTTCTCATCCCACACAACCCTGGTGATGAATGGCCCTTTGCTAAGCAACGGGGACCTTTTCCTCGGGCAGTGGTGGGTAGAAGCGGGGGCACTGCGGGCTGTGTCCTCCCCCTGCGCAGCCGGGGGCTGAAGTGGCAAAGCTGTGATGCCAGGGCAGGGGACGGCGTTGGCACGTGTGTGGGACAGGGACGTGTGCTAACACTGCCTTCTGCTGCCTTTCTTTGGCATTTTTTATCTCTCTCTATTCCCCCAGATAAATGGGTGGAAGGGGAGATGCGCCCCAGTCCTGCACTGGGACCAGAGCGCTCTCCATGCTGGGGCTGCCCCAGGCTGCCTGGATGGCACAGAGGGACATGGGTGGGACAGGGAGGGGACACCCATGTCCCTCTCTCACCACGAGCGCAGAGGCTGGGCAGCTGGTGAGAGCGGGGGGCTGCCAGCGTGCTCCTCGGAGAGCGATTGCCGGGTCAGCCGTGCTCCCCGGTGCTCTGGTGCCCAGCCGGGGACTGGTGCCCAGCACTGGCACTGGGCTGGGGCAGGAGCATCCTTTCATCAGGAGAGCTGGAGGACTTAACTGCCAGCCAGCAGCAGGGCGACTGCAGGCAGAAAGCGCCCATACGGCTCCAGGGAAGCCCTCGGCTCCGTTGCCCAGGGCCCGAGGAGGTGGCTCGGTTTGGTACTTGGTGCTTGGCGCTAATCTGGTGCTGCCGAGCAGAAATGAAGGGGATCTCATGGCCGTGCCCTGAGGACAGGTGGCTGTCAGCATCTCAGGCCACACTCCCTTTCACCTTTTTTCCTCTACTGTGCCATATTGCTGTATCACCTTGGATTCATCCACATGGCTTTCCGCTGTGGCTTGCTTATTTATTTATGCAGAAGCCAAATGGCAGCAGGGACAGTCCCTGCCTGGTGGCCCAGCAGAGCTGGCAGGGGCCACGTCCCTGCAGCGCGGATCCTGTGCTGTTATCAGGGTAGCTCCTGATAAGAGCAGAGCAGGGATTTTCCCTGTAGCGGGTCCTGGACTGTGTCAAAGGAGGAGCTTGTGGCAGCGGTGGGCTTGCAGACCACAGGTCTGAGTGATCCCTGGGCCCCTCTGCTCTGTTGAGTGT
>NW_010533485.1:0-3148 GCF_000687285.1 Phaethon lepturus
GGGGTGGGCTAACGAGTGGGGTCACTGAGTGCCACCCAGGAGATACCTCAGGGTGTCCCAAGGGTGTCCCAAAGGTGCATCGTCTCCAGCTGCAGATTGGGCCCACGCGTTTCCCAACCCTCCCCGTGTCCACAGGCGCACCGGGGTGCTGCCGGCCGGTGCTGCCCGGGTGGAGTGACGTGGAGCAGAGCCGGGGCGAGGGGGGGCCGGGGACACCCTGGGCTCTGGGACATCCCTCCCCGAGCCCAGCGCCTGCCCGAGGGGATGGAGGCTTGCCCCCTGCTTGTTTTCCTTCCCAGCGCGGGAGCCACGGGTCCCTCCTTGCCCCGTTAACCGGCCAAGCCCCATCCATCCCGGCGCGTCAGCCATGGGAAACCCACCAGGCGAGAGGCTTCGCCGGAGCACAACGCCGCGGGCAGAGCAAACTGAAGCTGCTCCTTCCCCTTGCCCGACCACCGGCTCCCCGGGCCGGGGCGGGAGGCCGCCGGGTTGTGATGTGTGACAAATGCAGGCGATGACAGAAACATGTAAATCTCTGGTATTATCGGCCCTCATCTGAATGTCTGTACAAGGTACACAAGTTGAAGGATTAAGTGCTGGAAGAGGTCTCGGAGCCATGAAGGTGCTGCGGGCTGGCGTGACGCTCTGATTAAGACACTGACAGAGTGCACAAAACCCCATTTGTTGGCGTGACATGTCAGATGGATGAAGAATCAGTCTTTGTCTGCGCCAGTTCAGTTTTCTTTCAAAAAGCCTTTTAGATCAGCTGCAGGAAAAACAAGGAGGTAAGTAGCCCATTGATTTAATACAAGCAACATGCAAAATACATAATAATGAAAATCAAAATCCTTTCATCGCATCAGTAAGGGCAGCGAACAATGTGAATTAATGCAAGCCACATTTGCCTCAACTTTTACCTCCAAAAGTAGTTTGCATTATATAGCTAATTCTCCTTCCACCCATGACTAAATTGTGTACTGAGCTTTACTTTTGTTTGACATCAAAAAGTAAATGATAGAAAATTGGATCCAACAATATGTTCTGATTATTCCTGCACTATAGAATATTCTCTCGATGTGACAAACCATGTTTATCCCACTAGGGAGAAAGGGGGAGGGATCCCTCAGGGTTTATCGGCATGTGTGATGCCATTAAGTTAAATAGCCATGTTAGTATTTAACACTGTCAATGGCATTTTTATTTCTCTTTTTCATGTTTATTAAGATTTTCATTTGTAAAATCTTAGCTAAATATAGTTTTGGTATGGAGAAACAGAAGTTATTTTGGGAATGACTACTTTAGTAGAGAAAGCTACTCCATCCTTCAGGCCCTCGTCCCTCCACATTACTATTTACCTCCCTGGGGTATAATTTCTCTGCGGTATCAGAAATTTCCCTCTTTGGCCAATCTGCATATTTAGGTCTATAAACTGCCCCACAGGAATTGTTACCGACTTCTTTCATAATTTGGTCAACTCTTACTTGTGCAGTAGAGGCACTACCGTGCAATCCCACATCATCATTAAACAGCTTTTTTACACACTAAGCTTTCATTTTCAGCCTGGACAAGGACAGCAGACTCCTGGCTGCCTTCTCCAGGCTCACACCAGGCCCATCTCGGGTAAAGGGAAAGCTGGGCCCTGCCTGGTCCCAGTGGGAGGACAGAACAAGCATTTTCCCTTGCTATTCCTGCTTGGCGAACATTTGGGCGCTCTCCTGTCGGCTGGACCCCACGGCGGGGACACCCACAGCCCGCCCAGGGTCAGCTGCTGTCATGACCAGTGTGCCCCAGACCAGAGGCTCCAGCAGGCATCAGGCAGCAAACTCCGCATCAGGGGGACAATCCAGTGAAAATAATGTTGAAAGGGAGAAAGTTATCAGGAAGGCCACGTAACAGCTGAGTTTATGCCGGTGCAAGGCACAGTGAATCGCCTTGGAAGCCCACTGGAATAGCCAGTGTGGGTTTCTGCACATCAGACTGGAGTCGGCGCTGCCAGGCACAGACTTGCACGCGGCTGGGAAAGCTGCACGTCTAAGAGGGTGGAAGCCAGGATGAGAAAAGAAGCAACCATTTGGTCCTGCTAATGCCTGAATACACTTACATACAAGCAGCATCATTTTCTAAAAAATATCCTATCAAATACATATATTCGTGTCTTTTAAGAGTAACACCTACCACTGTGTGCCCGGGGCCCTGCCTCAGGCCCCCATTCTGTCTGGCACCGCACACCTCACGAATGAAGGGCCTTAAAAAACAAGCGTGTAGGTGTTGAGCTTAGTTTTGTACTGATGGGCTCCATTCCTCACCCACATACACATACTGTGTATTTTACTTTGCTTGCTTTACCTTTTTTTGAAAGCGTTCTGGCTAGAAGTCTGGCGTGCACGAAGAAAAGAGCCTGCTCTGTATCAATAGATTTGCAAAGCAATGCTGGGGACCCTTCACCGCTCCGTTTGAAGGTGCCTGGATCTCACTTCAGCTCCAGCTGGAGAGAGGTCTGCGGCAGCCCTGAATTGCTGATACGGAAGAAGAGATGGTATTTTGACAAACCTGAAAGAGCTGATGGTAATTGTCACTGGATTCAGACTGGCAGCTGGGCAATGAAAGAGCACGGGAGACATTGCACAAAATACTCCCGATGTTTAAAAATAACAGACTGAGTTAAAGAAGAGCAGGTCCCATTGCAATGTATTTAACCTCAGCTATTCAAGTCAGTAAGTATTTTATTATGTGGTAATTTTACATTCGTTACCTGTTTCTACACATTTACGAAGCAAAACAGAGAGCATAGTGCTGAGACACTGCCGATTTCTGGCTGCGTCCACCGACCTCTAAAACTCAACAGAAAAGCCTAGAGAGAAAGCGTTGTTGACGAATACTTGGGCAAAATGCTTTGGCTTCTCAGCTAAGGGACCTCTTCTGCCTCCCTTTAAAATCGATGTTTTCCTTAAAATTTGGACTCCTTTTGAATTTTCTTGTGCATGAACTGAAAGCCTCAGGACCACGAGAGCCGTTTGCCCTCACAGTAAACGTCATGACGAATTAGCTGCTTTCCCAAAACCTTTTCCCAAACCCGCTCCTTAACGAAACCTGTAACCACGGGAATTTCTATCGGGTTGCGAACAGAAACCGGGCCCGGGCGCGCAGC
>NW_010533486.1:0-7992 GCF_000687285.1 Phaethon lepturus
CCCCCCGGCAGTGTAAGCAGCGGCCTGAACACCACCTTCAGGCAAGCGGATTTAGACAAAAAGAAGCAGATAAAGGGGGTTCCCTGAAGAGGTACGTTCTTTGCTGCACAAACATGATCAGAATCAGGTTCTATGGCTTAGAAAAAGCAATAGGAAAGCTCAGTGAGGTGGAGAGGACCGGAGGGCTCAGGCCATCCAGCTGACAGAAGTCTCTCCCCTGTAGGCTGCTGGTTGGTTTGTGTGGCCGCAGCGGGCACACGCTCTTCAGTCACTGGTGGCTTGGGCTGGTGTCCCCGTTCGGTTCCTACCAGCGGGCTCTCAGCTGCACAAGGCTGGGAAAGCAGGGCACTAGGGCCAGGACAAAACTGACTGGGCAGACCAGTTCCACCTCTTCCCTCCTCCAGGAAACCCGTCCCTATCAGTTTGCCAAGAGGCAGCATCAGGGGAAGGGCTGTATTGCCACTGTCCATGCCAAATGCGTGATGGAGGAATACAGGGAATTTTGAACAAGTTGTTAGTCTGTTATTTTAGGAAAGCAACACAAGAGCAGCTGCCACATGGAGATGTTCTTTGCAGGACTCTAGTCATCACAGTAGATGTCTTATTGCCATTATGCCTCTTACAAAACAGCATTACTAGAAAGCTGGAACTGGAGATGAGTGGTCATTGCAAGTACAAACATTGTGGCTGTACAACGTCGTGTCCACAACAGGAACAAGGGGTTTGTTCCTACCCAGAGCTGGATATTGCTGGGAAAGAAGACTTGGATTCTGTGCACCTTTTAGGAGCAGGGAATGGTTGTCTTAAAGACAGAAAACCATTAAGTCCCAGACACTAAGCCCGAGGGGAAACCAATCCCATTCACCTGGTTAAGCATCAGCCCTGGAAGGTTGGCTTCAAGACTGTTCTTGGCGATGCTAAGTCAGTCTGACCGGTGGTCTCTAGAGCTGCAGACACCGGATTTATTGTCTTAGGTGAGGAAGTTTGGAGCAAGCAGCATCCTGGCAGACAGTGCAGGGTAACACATGCGTGATTGTGAAGCTATCACATCAACGTCTTTTCCCTATGAATTACCAGTGTAGTTTATTTTAAAATCCAAGTGAGGCTACCGAGTCACAAGTCACAGTGGTGTTCCCAGCCAGGACTGGCTGTCACGTCACTCATACTCACACAGGACATGATCTAGATAACTGTGCAAGGCTTTTCCTTCCAGGATTCCCCTCCACGATGCGCAGTAGAAAACCCGAGGGAAGTGGTGGGATTGTTTACTGGCCCCGTGAGCCAGCAGGATCCAGCTGGTTCAGCTCAGACTGATCCAGCAGTTCAAAGTCATCCCCTTCCGCATCAGTGTCCAAGTCCGAGCTGGCCGTTCTAAGGTAAGTCTTTGCACTTCTCTGGGGATTGTCGTTGCGTGAGGAGCCTGCCTGAGGGGCTCCTGACAGCGCAAGCTGTATCATCCCTCTGGTGACAAATCCAGCTATGTTGTTAGTAAGATTCCGTACAGATGGCAGTGCTCCAGATTCTTCCTGGTCATAAGGGAGATGCAGCTCTTCCGTTACTTGTGGGCGATAAGCCAGACTTGGGATCCCAATGCTGGTGTCATCTTCGTCATCTATGCCAGTTGCTTCTGGGTTTATGGAAGGGAAGTCGGGGAGATCCCTGGCAAAAGATTCTTCTGGGTCACTGTGACCATCCAGGTCTAGAAGAGGAGAAAGTGCTTTAAATACACACCACATGCCAAACACCCTGCAGGCAAGGGCAGCACAGCACACAAAAGCTGGGCCATTACCTCCCCAAGACAGTCTGTCTCTTGTCATCTCACAGACCAAACGCTCTTTAATGTCCCCCTCACACAGCTATTTGGGATGCCTGCTGACCTCCCAGTTCACTCGCAAGGAATGCAGATGCTGAACCAGGCACCTTCTGCCAGAGGAAAGCACCCCCTCCCAGACTTAGCGCTGCAACCTGTATCCCCACAGGCAGAGACTGGCACAGCTGGATCTGCCTTTGAAGATCAGTTCTCATTTCTCTACTAAAGCACCACAGGAATTAAGGAAGCTCAGTTCTGAAAAAACAGGTAGTCGCATCTCATCTTAGCCAGTAAGATAGACATCAAACAACTAGACCTCAAGGACAGAAGGCAATGAATGCATCCTCCCTCCCACCCATCACACCAGCACCTGCTCAGCATTCCACACCTTCCAGAAACTGCCCATTTCTTCTCACCTTCTGATCCCTCTGTCAGGGGAGTCTGGCCCCTCGAAAGGTTAAACATTCCATTTTCAGTGTAGGAAACCTCAGCATCTGAATGCTCCGAGTCAGAGATTGTTAGTTCCTTGGCGACCACAGAGTCATCCAGCTTTGAAATAGGCGATAAAATTGAAAACATCAATACTGGAAAGCTTATTCCTGTGCCTCAAGCCAAAACACATGATCCAGTGGCCACCAGTTAAACCCAGACCTCATGGGAGACTGGTATCTGAGGCTCATTTCACACCTTACTGCCCAGCCTAGGAGACCATAGTTGGTACAAGCAGTGCTGGACATACTTCAATGAGACAGAATAGGAAAGATGTCTCTAAAAGGAGAATATCCTCATCTGATTTTCCATCACAACTCAGCTACAACGTGCTGGATACAGGGCCACGCACTGCATGTCCACACAGTGCAAGTTTGCTCTATTCAGCTGAGGTCTTCTATTTCAGGGATGCTTTGTTACCTTGGGACAGAATGCAGCAAGCTCCTCTTCACTGTCACTCCCATCATCCACAGCCTCCTGATTAAGGGATTGGCGACGCACTGCCAGAAACCAGAGTCAAAGCTTATTATTGCTGCTAGGCCAGGGGTCTGTACATAAGGACTACCCTTATGCCAAACAGAAAAACCCTACACTGGCAAGCTTGGACATAACATAACACAGAATGCTTTGTTCCACAGCAGAGCAATGTGATCATTTCTGACTTGGGCTGCTGCAAACTTTTTGCTGAGATGAACACGTTTATCAGCTACCTTGCACCGAGTCCTTTCTCTCTTTTCAGTGCAACTGCAATATGGAACACAGAGTTATGGCAGCTGAGAAACAGAGCAGCTCAGCACGGGGAACTGCTAATTGAGAAACGCCTGCAGAGGCAGAGCTGCTTTGCTTCCTTCACAAAGCAGTTGCAAGTATTTACTAAGGGCACGGGAGTGGCTGCCATGCCATACACACAGCCCTATCCCAGTCCAAGACCAGGGGCTCAGTTCACAGGCTGTTTCAGGTACTAAGGGTCAGAAACACAGTAAAGAAACTTACGTTGCTTCTCCCGCTGCTTTGATATCATGTAGCCTCGAACGCTGAAATCCAGCCGCTGCAGAGCTGGCTCCAGCTTCATGTACATGCGCTGCCCCAGTCTGTGGTACACAGCAAGGGGCCACAGAAGGATGAAGAGCACTGAGGTAAGTGGGAATGCTGGTTAGAAGTTTGTTCAGGATGCTACTTGGCAAACATCTTGCCCATTTTGTGATGCAGTATAACACACACAGTATGCAAGATCTGAGTACTGAAGGCAATGCTGCAGGAGGCTGTTAGTATTGGTGCAATCACCTCTACCAATTTAACAAAATTGAGAGGCCAACCTATTAGTGCTCAGATCTATGGTTACTAAGCACTCAAAAATGTTCTCTCTGGACCAGAGACCTTAGAGTCCTGGTCAAGAACCACCACATTCCAGGCAGAATGCATTATTTTAAATTTTGAAGCCATTCACATAAGCTTTCCTTTGGAGGTGAAGAGCCCCACCCCTCGGACATTCAGATCCCACTCATCTCTACCCATTTTCACTTGTAAGTCTGCATTGGCACAGAGATCTACTTACACAGCAAGTATGAGAGCAAGAGTCCAGGGATATACCGGCCCAGGACAGCCAGGAAAGTAAAGACTCCACACACTAGAAGGCAAAACTGAAGACATGGGAGACAGTAAGTTTCCAAGGGTAAGCAGTGGATTCACTCCGTTCGTGACCATCTTGTTCTCTGCAGATTCTAGGTTGAGCCTAGCAAAGCCTTCCTAGCATTCAACTACCCCACTCTAGGACTAGTGCAGACACAGGAGGTATCTGGCTTCAGAGCAACAGGCAACCTACCAAGGCCTCTGCCTCAGAATATGAAGAGCTTCCCAAAGCAGATTTGCTAAAAGCAAGGAAGAGACTAAAGATGACAGAATTCTTTGAGATGAAAAGGACAAGGACAATACCACCATGTTACAGGTTCCTCTTTGCATAAGCCTCAAAAAAGTAAAAAAAGCTTGGCACACTTTCTCAAACTGTTAAAATCCAGTGAGATAGTTGAATTTGACAGACACTTCAAAAAGCTAGAAAGTTCAGAAGGAGCAGCTACATTTTCATTTCACAAGTGTAATCAACATGCTGACGCTTGTTTTCTTCTCCCTCTTCCACAACCTGATTACTCTGCCTGTATTTTCTATTTCTTTCCACCACTTAATAGCCATGCTGTTGTGGGAGACCTCCCGTGGTAACTTCCCATGTCTGAATGCATTCAGTCAATGCTGAGTGCCACCACAAAAGGATACTAGCGGTCAGCAGAGGCTCCACACCAAACATTTTATTTGCTGAGGTCTGTACATTCTTACCTTACCAGGGTTTTGCCTCTTGAAAATGAAGAGATTACTTAAGAAGCTGGTCCCAGCCACCCATCCTTCAGCCAAATGGTGACAGAGTTCTGGCACACCAAGCAGCCGAGGGTGAACGTATCCCCAGCTGCAGTGAAGGGAAGTATTCGGGAACAGTATTACTGCATTGATGTCAGTGCAGAAGTCATTTGTTACAAACACTTGTAGCAATACAACCTTCTCTTCTCCCCCAGCTGCTGGGTTCTAGAGATGAGGGTCAGCCTGCCTTTCAAAACAACGCCTTGCCAAAAGCAGCACTTCTATGTACTGTTCCACAAGTGTCCCAGTTCCCCCATAGCAGCTAAGGAGCAGTAATTTCAGTCATTCAGTCTTTTGGCTTATACTAGTTTCCATGCTACTGGAGGGAAAGGGCAGTGCAGAAGCAAATCACGTGAATCCATTTGCTTTTTCTGCATTTGGTCAACTGCAACCCCCAAGAATTCAGCATGAGGTTTACAAGCAGCCTTGTACCTTACTTAATATATTCAGTTACTTTGGAGGCATTGTCTTTGGCAAGTTCTATTAGTGCTTCTTAACTGCTAGTTACAAGTACTTGAAGGTTAGGAAGAAAAATTCCTTTTGTACTTGGGCCTCTTGCAAAAAAAAAAAAAAATTAAATTGTCATTTGGCAACAGCTCAAGTGATTTAATCGGGAACTGAGCATCCAGTGTGGCTCAGCAGCACAGGCAGGCAGGTGTGCCCAGGGAGAAGAAGGTGTTATTAGTAAGACAACACCCCAACATTTCTCAACCCATTATTAATGCTGCAGTCAGATCATAACTATGCAGTAACAACTTCTGGGACAAGCCTGTTAAACATTCCCTATGTAACCCAGAAGATTTAATTATTAAAAAAAAAAAAAAAAGTTGTTTTCTTGCTACTGAAAGCCCATACAGAAGGAATTGCTTTTAAGGCAGCACTTCTAACTTAAGGGTGCAGGGGGCAAGTGTCAGGGGAATTTTTACAACGCTCAAGCAAGCATTATTGGAGGTCAGCAGATTAAGTATAGTATAACGACTTGGGCAAATCACAGACTTGTCACAATGGCTTGACAGAGTCCAGGGCTCCACTAAGCAGCTCCCTTCTCTCCCTTCCTTCCTCACTGAAAGGAGCCAACATTACAAGCACATGCAGGTAATAATTACATAGTATCACAGCAAAGTACCAAACAGCAGAGGGTTCAATTAGTTTCCTACCTCTCATTGTCTAATTCATCAGGTCTTGCCACTAAAATATTAAGAACAGACACTACATTAGTCGCAAGGAATTTGCCATGAGAACGCTTAGCTCTTGGGATTTAAGTAAAGCCTTAATGAGCTGGGGAATCCCTGGAAAAGACATTAACTGTAATTAAGAACTGGAGCTACATCACTCCATAACACATTTTGAACACGTACTTGTGACAGTACAAGACTGAAAGAGAGTCTCCCTGTTGCTCTTCAATATTTGTTGGACATTGTCTGGAAAGCTGCTCTGGTTACAGTAACAGGTAATAGCAAAAAAATACCAGTTTCATCTCCCTCCCTTCCCCTGCACACACCAAATGGTGAAAGAACTACAGTTTGCTTACTGAGAGGCATCAGAGATTCAAGTCTTTTTATACATTCTCACCCAGCCTTGAATTTGCAAAGTGACCCAGGGACGTACTAGTTATCCTGAGAAATTGAAATCAAGGTTATGAGGGAGCTAGACAGACACTTCCTCATCACTTCAGCTACAGAGCCTGAGCCAACATGCTGCTAGAAACCGAGGAAAGCTTTAATGTCTTCCCAAGAACTACAGAGAACACAAGTTGAAGCAGAAAGCTGGGAGTTGTACTTGCTAGTTAGTTACAGAACGACCTCTGGGAGCATGCAAACAATCCACACTGCTTCAAAACAAACCTGTCCATGCAAAGCCAACAAAATTCTGAGCTGCTAAGAATGGTAGTATTCATGAGTACGTTAATATCATAAAGGATAGACAGAACTGCTTTGTTTACTGAAAGCTTTATTCTAACTTCATTAACAGCCCTTAAGATGCCTCTCCTTTCAATGAAATCTCTACTCAACAGCAAGGCTGGGACTCATTTTTGTCCTAAAACATGAACCCAGTTTATCACAGATGCTGAAGAGAAATCCAGACATATTCCACATATGCTTCAATTTCTTGCTTGTGTACTGAATGCTCAGAAGGTGAATCACTGCTTCAAAACATGTACTAGTTCACGTATGCCCGGTGTTTCAAGATTATGAGACAAATACCAGTATCACAAGCATGAAAAGCTCTTATGTTTATATAAGTTAGGATTTTCCAATACCAGGAAGAACACGCCTACAGTATTCTTGCTTGCTTCTAGACTGACAAAGAAGATGATTCAGGATTTTATCTATTTAACTCCAAACAATGTAGCGCCTATATACTTCTAGGGCTAAGACCAGTGCTTGATTTGCTGGCATCAATGCAAATGTTGCAACTTACCTCCAATTTCAGGCCAGATTCTGTTCTTCCACTGATCTAGACAAACTACTACTATGAGGGCAAATGCAATCAGGAACAGCAAGCGAAGAGAAGTCAAAGCAAAAAACCTACAGGGAAGAAACAAACAAATCAGTACTGACCAGGGTCTCTTTGACACTCTCAAAAGGGGTAACACAAACTAACTGAAAATGAGTCAGTCAGTAACAGTTGTAGCCAGAGAAAAGTAAGCAAGCGCTAATCAGTCAGCATCCAGCCTGCCCTTGCTGCCTGGTGCAGAGCTTATCAGGCAGGCAGCTGCTATCAGGCTGCTTTAGGGCCCTTTATCTGCTCATGTCATTTCTAGCATGATGGCAGTGGCTCATAGCTCACCTGTCAAGAGGCAAGCAGAACCTACTACCCTTCCTCTGCTGTTCACAGAATAGCTTTGGGTTTGCTGATTAGTTTTATGCTTTAAGATAACAGGGAAAATATGCTGAGAGGGACAGAGCTGAAGCAGGCATCAGCACTTCCAGGTTCCTTCTTGTTTGCTGAAATAGGTCACAGATTCAAGTTCTTAGGTTAGCCACTCGGCTTCCACCTCCAACCATGAGCTGCTCTCAGCCAGCGTGGGGGGACCCATCGGTCCTGCAGTAAGCGGAGGGAGCATTCCTCCCTGGAGGACTCGCTCGCCAGGCCCCAGGACAAGGGGGACGAGGGAGCCATGGGCGTGTCGGCAGGCAGGGCACAGGTCGCTAAGTGCCCTCCGCGCGCCGGCCTTTGCTGCCTGCACCCACCCGAGACCCACTGCCCCAGGGAGAAAGCCCGTCAGGGCAGCGCACCGAAGCTGGGGCTAAAACAAAACGTCCCCCAGGCCAGGGCATTCCGGC
>NW_010533487.1:0-21992 GCF_000687285.1 Phaethon lepturus
TGCAGAAAGCGGGAAATGGGGAGGAAAGCGCAGGACGTGGGCACCAGCCTGAGCTGCGCCGGGACTCCTGGAGGAAGCAGATGCTCAGAAATACTCAAGGTCCAGTGCTGGACCGGTGTCAAGTCTGCGCTCTGACAGTCAAGAGCCTCACATGGCATCAGCGCATCCTATAACCCTCTGGAAAAGGGTTGCAGCTGGTGGTGGCTGCTCCGGCACTGCTGCCTCCGTGTCCCCTCTCCCTGCAGGGAGCTGCTGCCATCCCTGCGGGTGTGGAGGGACCAGATCCAGCACCCCGCCTCTACAGTGCTCCTTGCCTCGGTGAGGACTCGCCCATGGCCACTGGGCCTTTGTCAACCAGATTTGCAGCCCAGACAGGGGAGCATGCGGCCTGCACTGCTCCTGCCGCAGCCTCAGGGCTGTCGCAGCGACGGCCCCTGCACAGCAAGGAGGAGCAGTGGTCCCCAGCTGTGTGATGCCATGTGGGCACCAGTGGCAGTCCCGGCAGCAGGGTGGCTTTGTGGTGAAGCCATCCTAGGCACTGCCATGGTAATCCCGTCCTCGGGAGGGCAGAGAGGAGCAGACCTGCCTGCATGCCATGCCGCTGGCTCAGCTTCGCCCATACTCTGCCTGTCAACAGGACTTGCTCAGCTCTTCCCTCCCGCACGCTGAGTGCATCACAGTTCCTCTGCTCCGCCGAAGGGGCGGCCAGCTTGGATCCTGGGAGTCTTCCTGCTTGCGGGGATGGCCACACAGCCTGGCACGGGGAGCCGGGGTGGCGTGGGCCAGTGGGCTGCTTGGCAGAAAGCTTTCTTGACACCAGGTCTTTGCTTAGGGAGGACACTTGAGCTTTCCAGGTGTACAGCTGTTATCTTGGTTTTAGCACTCTCCAGCTGGGCCAGGTCCCCATCACTCACAGCGCATCTTCAGGTCTGGTGCTAGAAGGCTCTCACGCAGCCTGCAGCAGGAATGGTTTCCAAAGGTGATTTAACAGTGTAAGAAAAACAGTCCCGTGTTCCTAACGTTTCTGTGTGCTAAAACTAAAATATAAAATACACTTTGTCCTAGCAGGCAGGGGATTGGCGTCGGCTCTGCAGGGTAGTAAAGATGCATTGTGTACACTTCCCCTGGGGCACCAGGGTAGAGAGACATCTTGAAATGTGAAAGATTACATGTTCAGCCGTCGTCCACAACCCTTCCGTGCTGCGGCCTGTCCTACTCGCTGTCACTCTTGTCCACCAGTACCGCATCGGACTCCTCCGTGATCTCCAGCAGTGTGTGCATCTCGGGGCTCTCCCCACGCAGCAGATCCGAGTTTTCTCCCTCCTCTCCACCAACCTCCACCAGCTCCGTGGCTTTCACTTCCACCTCGCCCTCTCTTATTTTCTTGACATGGAAAGTGAAGGGCGGCACTTTGTAGACGGCTGTCTTGGACCTGGCATAGATGGTGTGGTCAGGGGTGAAAGACTTCCTCAACTTGTCCCGAGAGGTCTTCATCTTCTCTCTCCTTTCATTAGTCACAATCTTGGTGCCCAGTTTATTCATCCTCTTCTCCAGGTTGTGGCGGGTTTTCTCCAAGTTGTGGCGGGTCTTCTCCAGGTTTTCCTTGGTCTTTAGCTTAGTCTTCTCCATCTTCTCCTTTGAGAATGCCTTCTTAAAATCATCCACTCTTTTCATGCCACTCCTTTTGATGCGCTCTGCCCGTGACTCTTCAATAATCTCTTCAATCTCCACCTCTTCATCCGAGGAGAGCTGGATGTGGTCCTCCTCTGCATGGTCCTCACCCACAGGCACCTCCTCGCCCTCACCTTCCTTCTCTAGCTTTTCACCCTCTTTCAGAGACTTGCTGATGCTCAGTTTAGACGGGAGCTTCACTTCATCCTGCAAGACACAGAGCGGAGCCAGTGAGACACACACACACACACACACACACACACAGAGCTTCTCCAGCGTTGGGAGCCAGCCCCCACCCACCCGGCAGTACTGCAGAGCAGAAGCACAGCTAGGATTCATACGACTCATGGCTAAACCAACCCAGGCGACATCAGGCCTGGGCTCATCCTCTCCTTCAGTGCACCTGATAAATTACTGTAATGAGGATCTGCTCTACCCACAGCAGCTTTGGGCTCTGCTATATGTAAGCTCAGTGCACCAGCACTCCAACTGGAGACTTTTGCCTTCCTCCTGTGCCACTGTCACAGTCCCTTCCCCTCCACTTTCATCTTCATCCCAGGACCTGCCCATTGCACTCCCTCTGCTCCTGGCCCAAAGAAAGCCCCCAACTGCATCCCGCTGTGGAGGGGGCAGGAAACCCACTGGAGCAACGGGGTGTCCCTTCACTCCCCAGTGCCTGCCCAGAGCCCTTCCCAACCCACGGCCTTTCTGCTTCCTTCGCACAGGTGGTCTTCTCTTGGTGAGACTGCCAGCTGCCCCCAGCTCTCTGGCCTGGCCAAGGTCTGGCCCGCAGTGGCCCCGGGCACAGTGCAGCGTGGGCTGCAGATGGCAGCACAGTCCAGAGCCGGGAGTCCAGCCATGCTGCCCAGCATGCACACGCTGGCCTGGCCAACCCCCGTCTGTGCTCAGACTTTCCCAAGGCCTGCAGGATCCAGATGTGGGGTGGGACATCTCTTGGGATGGAGCAGGCTGCCCTGTTTTTCCCATTTCTCCACTGGGGAATAAGTTAGGGAATTTGTCCAAGCCTGTATCCGATGGTAGCAGAGACGGCAGCCCCAACTCGAACAGCTAGGTCTGCAAGGTTATGCTCTCTCCTCGGGACAGGGGGTGAATTCATTCAGCTTCTCCATTCTCCTGGGTCAGCCAAGTTTCTGATCCCAGTGGCAGAGGACAAGCATGTGCCCAGGAGAGGGGCACAGGTCTGGAGTGGGATTGGTTTTCATCTAGCAGCACATAGCGTGCGTCCCTGCTGCAATGAATCACCTCACTGTTCCCAGGACAGGCTGGAAATAGCCCATCACTGTACAAAGCGTCACAGCTGTGGGGCTGTAGCCCACGGCTCGGAAATTTATTGCCCAAGTGGTTTGAATCTATGGAACTGGGCAGGAGAGACATGGAGCTGCTGAGACGAGTGCTGTCAGAAAGCCAGCAGCAGCCAGAAGGCAGCGTGTGGAACGGGCACACAGAGAGCGGAGCTTCTGGGCTGAGGTTTGGAGAACAGCCTGGGCAGCAGGATGGCCGGGTGCCATTCCCAGGTCCAGCACAGACAGGAGCTGAACAGAGCAAGGATGGGGGATCCCAGTCCAACACTGGCTGGAGCAGGGCCCAGTGAAATCAAGGGGCAGACCCCAGGGTATCCCAGGCCCAAGTGCTTGAAGTGTGTGGCAAATGCTGGCAGCAACTCGCCTTCCCCCGGCTTGGAGATGCCAGGAGTGGAGCTGCCCTGTGTCCCAGGAGGGTGAATTTGCCGTGGTGTCTCCGGTGCAAGGTGGCACGCTCTGCGTGGCACATTTGCACAGTGGTAGCCACTGCACCAATGCAGCCACAAGCTAATGAGCTATGCAGATATCAAGAGCCAGGACACTCATGATGGTCAAACCACCAAAACCGCCACTAAGGCCCAGCCCCAAAGAGCAACACCAACTCCAGTCCCACTTCTGCGCAGGTTTCCCTGGCACTGCCACGGCAGAGGACGTCCCGATCCCTCACGCAGCACCAGAAGGGACAGCGTATTTGCACGGCCATGCCCCGCGCATTCGCCCACCACTGCACCGCCACGCTGCCGCTCTGGCTGACCAAGGTCACCACCATGCTGCTGCTCCGGCCTGAGCCCACCATCGGAGGCAGGACAGGATGGTTCCTGTCCCATGCAGACACAGCTGCTCGGCTCAGCCAGCTACGCTGTCCCCATCTCTTCCTTCCTTTATACCGCTTGAGAAGTGATGTAAGCTTATTGAATACGTGACTCCAGCACAGCTTCACCTGGGTAAACTTTCTGAACCATGAAAAGTCAGCTCTGCAGAGCGCTGGGCTCAGTGAAGGTGACATGGGCTGCAGTGTCCATGGTCAAAATTCAAAGTCTGCCAGAGCAGGGGTTTCGTTCTGGGTTTTATTCAGAGCAGACAGCTGTGCTAGGCAAAGCTCTTCACTCTCTGGATCACGGCTCAAGTCTCAAATACTTTCTGGACATTAAGGTGAAGAGGCCAACATATGTTTTCTTCATTTGATTAGCTGCTTCAGGAGAAAACAATACACATGCTCTCCAGAGGGCCAGGTCAGTCCAGAACAAATCCTCATCACTGGGAAGGCAGGGATCCTGTTCTCCACAACAACACCTGCTGGAGCAATCCCAGAGACTCCCGGGGACCCTGTCCTGCCGAGCCAAGAACATCAGGAACTCCAGCCACTTCCTTCCCTCCGAGTCAACACAATGAGCCAGAACAAAGGCATCCCCCTCTTGCCTGGCACAACTGTCACTGGAAACAGGCCATATCCTGCAAACTCAGATACTTATCAGCCCCTTGTTAGCTCCAGAACATGTGTGTGCAGAAAGAACAGCACCTCAAAAACTCCCATGTCTGCCACGTAAACAACTACTTTTCCTTGTGTTACACCAGTAAATCCATCTTCTGACTCAGTTTTATTATGTGGCTGAACGGGCTGCAGCAGCAACACACCCATCTGACCTCAGCAGCATCCTGCAACTCTTTCCTCACAACTGTGAAGACAGCTCCCGGTACACGGACAGCTGGAGCAACCCCTGTTAGGGTGACGGTGCAGCTCCCTCTAATCCCTACCACTTCACCCTGAGAACAGCAATTGCCTGGCTGTTTGATCCTAACTCCCACTGATTGCTCTCATTTACAGACCCACACTTCTGCTGTCCCCGTGCACCATCCCCGCAGGCAGCTGCCCTAGCCCGAGCCCAGCGACGCTGATGGACTAGAGACTCTGCTCAGGCCTCTTTCAGGAGGCATCCTCATTGCTCAAACACAGAGGCAAAGATGGAGCACAGCTGTTCCCATAAGTAAGCATGCCACCAATCCCAAACTCCCCCCTCAAGACTGTTTTCGAGAGCTTTTCTCCAGCTGTGCTTGGGAAACCCTTTGCAATCTTCACCCGTCCCTGTCCTGCAGGGCCAAGGTGATGGGGTAGCATGCCTGCTGCAGGGCCAGTTGAGGGCCCTCAGACAGTGCGTCTCTCTTTCCTATGCCTGGTATAATTCCTGCATTTTTTCCCCCTGACTCTTTTTCAATCTCATTGCTTATCTGAGCCGTAGATAATCAGCTGGAGGACAGCTGGTGGATTTTCAGCACTGTGTGCTGTGGGTCACTTCCCTGACGCAAAGCCCACCTGCACCTTAGGGAGCATTCAACAGGACAGCTGGCGTGAGAACAACCAACAGCTCTGGCACATCTCAATGGGGACGAGTACATTGCTGCTGAGCATCCCTCATGTGTAGCTCCCCACCCACATCCAGGCACTGCCCAAATGCCACCAAGGGTCTCCTCCTCCCTGCTACAGAGGTGTTTCTCCTGTGGAGAAGGGGAGCTGCCTGGTTTGGGCAGAACATGCCTACAGACACAGATGCATCTGCCTGCGGTGGAGGACAATGGGACCTCGCTGGAACAATCAAGAACCATCCCGGGTCTATGGGTGACTGCTACACAGATCCCCGCTCTGGACAAGGCACTATGACCTGTGCAGTTTATTTCACTTATGACTCATCCAAATGAGCCACATTTTTAACACCAGGCATTCCAACTACTCTATTTTTACTGGGAAAACACTGACCCTGGAAGTGGGCGAGTCCAAAGTCCTGGGTCTTGACAACCCTGCCTGTTGGGATGTTCAAACCCTGGCTCCCAATCAGCAGATGCAAACCTGTTCTGTTCTGTAAGACAGCTTGAATCCAGCTGGCACAAAGACAGCGGGTAAACAAGATTTCTCAGAAGATTTTCATACCAGCAGAAGAAAAATCTTCCTGCTCTGTGCACAAAGCAGAGCTACACCCAGCAGAAGGACAGGCAGCATCTGCATGTGTGCTGGGACTGAGCTCACTGCCATAAAGGTTCAGCTCTGATACAAGTTTTACTTTTCTTTTAATCATTTATAGTGTGACACCCCCCGGCCCAATTCACAGTCTGACATGTACAGCCGTGCTGTCCCTTCGGCACACACCTCCCCGGCGAAGCAGTTTACTTTGGGAAGCTCCCACCCACTGGCAGAGGCAACGGGGCTGGCAGCCTGTCCATCTGCAGGCCCTGTGGGCGCCCGGAGGGGCCCCAGTGCCCGTACCCGGCGTTGAAGGCAGCTGGCTGCCAGCTGACGGGGTGCTGGGCTGCTCTGTATTCCTCCTGCTTCAAACAATTCAGAGCTGTTAGATCTACCAGGCAGAGTGGCCTCTGCCCTGCTCCACTAAGTGGGTTTTTTATCTGACATTGCTTTCAAGCCCGAGTTCCCTTCCAGTGAGTCACCCAGGCAGCCCCTATGGTCATGTACACACCGCCTGGTTGCTACAACACATGTAAACACTTCCCCTGTCATATAAAAGGCCCATGACACACAAAGCTGAGCTGCATTCCCAGCCTAGCAGAGCTCTTCAAGCACTGCAGAATCACCAGGAAATCTGGGGAACATTCCCAAAATGCAAGAAGGGCTCCTAGATTGCTCTTGAAGAGGCTCTTACTGTGAGCATGTGGAAAACAGAGTCCCAGAACTCTCAGCCACTCCGATCTCCGGTTTGAAGGTTTAATGGAGGATCTTTCACATGCACATGCTAATCACATCTGCAATTCATTTGGTTCAGTTATTTTTACACAATTGCAACAGCACAAAGAGCTGAGTTTGGTTGACATGCAGCCGTATCATGCAGAACACGACCAGCTCACATGCCCAGGCTCTGCTATGACCAAAAAGGGCTGATTCTGGCTGCTGCTGGGTGAGCCGGAGCTTGCTGCACCTCCTGCAGGACGCCAGCCCTTCCTCTGCTCACCACTCAGGTCAGACAAGCTCTGGCCTGAGGGGAGGCTGAAGGGTGATTAAAAGCATCTGGGCAGAAGACAGCCTTCCAGGTCAGATCATGCCCTGACAGAGAAGAAAAAGTTCTGCACTCCCATTGCCACAACTGTTTTGCTCTGCCAGTCCTTAGAGGATGCTTTTCTGTGCTGACCTTCCATCAGTGTCATGGGA
This sequence comes from Phaethon lepturus, assembly GCF_000687285.1. Classification (NCBI taxonomy): domain Eukaryota; kingdom Metazoa; phylum Chordata; class Aves; order Phaethontiformes; family Phaethontidae; genus Phaethon; species Phaethon lepturus. The sequence continues at coordinate 7,144 of NW_010533487.1, forward strand.
AGGAGGATTCAATTATTCCTGAGTAACAGCAACACACCTGATAAAAGCACCCACAGCCTAGCAGAGCTCAGGGATGTAAAGATGCCCTGTGCAGAAAAGAGTAAGGCTGTGATTTCTTCGCCAGTGCCTTGTTGGAACAGACTTTTTCTGTGGCGATTATAATTGCTATCAGACTCTCTTGCTATACCACAAAAACCTACCTTTTAAAAAAAATCTCATCACTCTCCTTGAAAAGGAGAAGTTCCCCCTGGCAGCTTCCCCCAGAGACCCTGACTCCCAGGCTGAGCTCACCTTCGCCCAGCTCCCGGGCCACTCCTGTCCACCGACCAACGTGGCTGTTCCCACTGGAGAGCACTGCACACACCACTGGATGACCACCCGAAGTGCAGGCAGCTGGAGCTTGGGGTATGTTCTCCAGTAGCCACACAATACGAGGAAGGCTAACAGGGCACTATGCTGTTACCAAAGGCCCTTGTGACATGAGGTAAGTGCTAGATAAACAGCAGTTAAAGTCACCACCGGCTCTGCATGCAGAAGCCTAGCTCCTAGTGAACAGCACTGCGGGGGCTGCCACTGAACAGAAATGGATGCTGCAATGCCTACCTGAGACAAATACAGTTTTACATCACACTGTGCCTGTCTTTTATCTATTTAAAACAACAACTTCAAACCATTTCATAAACACTTATAAACTAAACCTTACAAGAAGCCTGAGGATGTAGATGTTATCGGGTCTGTGTTTCAGAGGGAGAAACTGAGGCTCAGAAAATAGGTAGGATTTACCCAGTCACAGCAGACGCCAGCAGAGCCAACTGCTCCTGGCTGCTAGCCCTTCATGCAAGCTGTATACCAATTCCTCCCTCCCAGATCGCAGAGGTAGCGCACGACAAGTCCTGTAATGCCTGAGAAAACCACAGCTCCTCACCATCCATTATAACTAGGGCAGAAGCATGCAGCAAGCGGCAAGCAGATTAGTCAACAAGCGGAGGCATTTCTGCCAACTGAAAGATCAGCCTTGCAGGTCTGAAGGCTTGCAGCAGCCACAAGCAGATGGAGGGGCAAAGGGTCTGGAATCAGCAGCTTTCAGAGCTTCAGAAAAGGTTCAAAGTGATCTTCAGGGGGTACTCCTGCTGAGGCCCTGAACTGCTGTCTCCTCGCAAGTCTTCTGCTGATTTGGGCCATGGCACTTTCCGCAGCGTGGGCAGAGGGAACCGTTCCTGGAGACGGCTCAGAGGGCAGTCCCTGGTGAAGACTCAAAGCGCACACTCTGGATCTTCTTGGGCTAAGATGAGGAAAACTGCGTTTCAATGGCCAGCGGAAAGGAAGCACAATGGAAAAACTTACCTGTCCCCGCTGGGAATCTGATCAGGAACGCCACCAACAAAGTAATCCAGATTAGCATGAGAACAGGCAGAGAGAAAAATGACAGGGGTATGTTTTAGTAAAGGGAGAAGCAAGGTAGCAAAACTTAACAGAAAAGGCAGTCAGCAAAGATTTATTAGAAGGGTGTCCTCTAATTTACGGCAGGTCCTAGGAGATGCAGAATCCCTTCTGTGGTTTCAGGCACATCTACACTGAACACTGCTATAGGGCCAGATTCTGCTCTTTTTTCACACTGCTCTTCACAGAGTGATTTATGTCAGCTGTTCTGGAGATATCTCAGATTTCTGTGGTGTAGCTGAAAGCAGAGTTTGCCTGTATGTGTAAGATTATGAAAAGACAGTGATTTTAAAACCCTGTGTTTATTAATTCAAATACACAAGCTGGAGAGATCAAAATAGCCGGGTGTGATTCCAGAACTCCATCCGCTGCTTTTGTCAGTGTACTGACCATACCTGAATGCAACGCTGGACAATACCCAGCTGCTTACAGATGTCTATACCCAGTGACACAGCAAACATGCTCACCACAAAAGCAAAACTTCTCTGCTGCTAAACACACCCTGAGGACAGGGAGTGGCTACTCATCATCTGTAGCAGCAGCTGGTATATAAAATTAACCCCTCCATATGCAGTAGGCATGGCCTCGACTCTTATGTTCCAAAGGTTTGACAGATTTTATCTTCAGTAGTGCCAAGAGGTCCATAAAAAGAGAAGCCTCAAGTCCTTAGAGAGAAGACTACTGAACCCTGCTGTAAGAAGTCACCAAAGAATACTACTGAGATAAAGGAAAAGATCTAAAATATGAGAGGGAAAAGCAAAATAAATTGGGATTAGGTAAATGTTAAAATGGGTAACCTAGTTCGTTCTCAAGTAGTAGCTCCCTGACCAGCAGAAGTCCTTCTACCCTCTGCGATTTTGTGTATTGTGCAATCTTCTTGGCACTTTTTTCTGTCGGGCGTGTCTAGTTACTCTATGTCCTGAAAGCTATGTCCTAAAAGACTGTATCTTCTTCATTAGCTGGTGAGAATGAGCAGCATGGTACAGGCACTGGAGCTAGTTCAAACCTGATGGTGAAAAGCAAAGGAGGAACGGCGTGGAGAGAGGAGGAGGCTGTGTTTGGAAAAGTGCTTTTGCCGAACAGTGAGTCAGAAGAAAGGCAGGGCTGTAGGAACAGAGAAGTAAATAGATTGCTGAGTGAAAAGGCTTTTTTTTTTTTTTCCCCTGACAGCAGAAAAAAGTTTTGATCCTATTATCAGTCTGTTTGTACAACTGGCTTTACTCTCAGAACTGCTACTCCCGGATAAACCTGTCTCAACTGATTAATAACTCCAGAGCTATTTCTGAACAGCAAACCAGTAAAGATAGAGTTTGCATTACACATGATTTGCAGATAGATCTGTGCTGATACTGACTTTTGCATCCTCGCATAAAGCTATAGACTAAACATCCTGAGACTTTTTATTCTAAATATTTTATTTTCCCTCACTGACACTGAGCATCTTTGTTTCTGGTCTTTGTCTTATTTTGCAGCTGGACAGCAGACCCACAATTCTTCAGGTACTTCGTAAGTTGTAGAAGATGTTGTGGAATCAAGAGGATAACATTATCCCAAACAGGATAAAAGAGGGCAGAAAAGTTTATGAGTCATTGCCATGCTTTACATGGCTCATAGACGCATCACAGTACATCAGAGAGTGGAGGCTGCATAGTTCTCTACTCATTAATTAGATAGGGACAGCACATCACTCTTCTGGGTAGTGTAGCAAGAAGCAGCTTCAGCGAAGATGCAGGAACTGCCCTCAAGTTTCACCAGGACTGTGCCTAGGTCAAGCAGTACATTCTTTGGAAAAACGGCCATGTTAGACTGAGCATGGCTGCTCACTCCTCCCGCCCGCCAGCTCAGCTGGAACTGCGTGCCTTGTCTGGAGCTGGGACGGGGCGACAGCGCGCGGTGAGTCACCCACAGCACGCTCAACGCCTGCCTTGTGAGCATTGCTGAAGGACGCAGAGGGACGCATGCCAACTACGGAGAGTTCGCATTTACATAAAATGGGGCAAAGGGAGATAATATGCAGGAGTACCACTTCTCCCATGATGCTCACAGCCTTCCAGTGTTCTGCAGCGCCTACAATGCTAAGCAGCTTTTACCATCTACTGGTCAAATTCCCAGCCAGGGTACACTGGGGAGGAATGGGACTGTGTCTTTCCAGAGAGAGGCACAGTTTGAGCACTGACTGGCTTCTTGAATTCCTTGGTTTCTAATACCAGACCTGCAAACTTGGTTGCATGCGGCCTTAGAGAGTTTTTCCTGCTGTGTGTCCATGATGGGTTAATTTACTTTTGCTGAGGGCTCGTATCTAGCTTAAGAATGGGAAAAAGAGCCACAATCTCACTGGAAACTAGAGCACTCCAGCCACCTAGCACTCTAGCCACCTAGCTGGCAAATTTTGTGCTTCATTATACTCCTGTGTGCAGTGGCCCCACTGGCATCACAGAGACATCGCGATGGATGCTTAGATCCACTGCTGATAGGCACAAGAGAGGCCTGAGAAAGGAATATGTCATCAGAAGGAATATTACCTTTGGTTTCATTTCCATGAACCATTAATCTAACCCTATCCCTTTTGCAAAGCAAACAGTCCTGGCACTAACTGCTTATAAATAATACCTGACCAATGAAATATTAATGCAGTTGATTACAGGCTGCAACAGAGAAATCCATGCTCCAGAGCTGTCTTTTGGTAGAAAGACTGATAATCTGCAGTAAGAAAAATCCTGGAAGTGAGAGCTATTAACATCCTGACTTTTTTTTAAGGATCAGTCTCCTGTGAATTATTGAGACTCTTATAATTCAGTAATGTGCAGAGACTATGACGGATTCTTTGCCCATCAGGATGTTAACATGGTGCCCCTTACAATGGATGGAAGAACAGCTGAATTCAGTGCTGCAGCCTGAAGGAATTGAACTGAATGATGTTTCTCTCCTTTCCCTGGTATGGAATTTTTTCACCTCTAATTTTGCTACTTCTGTGACAAAAAGCAGGAGAACAGAAGCAAAGATACAATAGCTTTCTGGGCTAAGACACCTGTGTTCTACCAGCAAAGACAAAGGATCAGAGACAAACAATATTAACTCTTAATGAGTATCGTTTGTTTCAGATTTTTTGTGGTTTTTAACAAAGGCTTCATGATTAATTCTCTTTTGTATTTTAAGAACAGAATAAAATAAAGCAAAAGCAAATCCAGCACCAGAGGAATATCCTGTGCCCATTGATCGCACCAGAGCTGTCACTGGATGAGGTGTTTCTTGGGATTTGGCAGGTTGCTGATGCACAAACCCACCAGTGAGAAGCTAACAATAATTCTCTGCTGAACATGGGATAAGAACAGTTGTGGCTACAAAGGGAGCTGCTTTTGAGTGGATTCACAGCAAAATGAAAACAGCCTGTTGTTTTAAAGTAGTATCAGAAAATAAATACAAAAAACACTGGCTGCTGCAATGCAAATCTCTGCAGTGAACCCCTGGGAAAAACTGATGCTACATATAGAGCTGCTCCAGATCCAGAGAGGGACGGAAGTTCAAGCACAGAGCATTCCTGAGCAAATGGAGCTAACTGGTCTTGCAGGAAAAGCCCTATCCCCAGTACTGTCATTCAAGTTTTATTTGAAATTTCTGTTTATTCTTTAATGCTTGTAGTTGGGCAAGCTCCACTAATCCAAGGCACGTAACCCACACAGGCTGTTCTTTGGGACTGCAGATCATGCTGGCTCTCATGAACCCTCCGTTGTCATTAGACTCATAAGGGTTTTGTTTCAGAATTATAAATCTGAAACAAAACCATAGCCCGGGGCAGCCGACATTCTGCTTAGGTGGATAAAGGCTGCAGCCCAGGGGCGGCGGGTACGGGGGCTGTGGTACATGGCTTTGTACGCCCTGTGATCCCCGCTCCATGCTTCTCATCAGACTCCTGAGCTCACGTTGTGTTTCCACGCTCTCTTTTGAGGAGCACAGGCCCAAAAATTGGGCAGTTCAGGTCTGGCCTCCAAATCTGTTGCATTAACATAATGGGTTTGAAATTCATTCCTCCTCCCCACGATCGACAATCTTGCTGCTCTCATCCGTATAAGGCCCACTCAAGGCACAAAAGCCAAGCTGTGCTATTTATATTTCCTCATCCAGCCCTACCTACCCTACACATTGTATGACTGAGACTCATGTTCTACCCTGCTCTTGTAACTGCCTGGCCCTTCCCAGAGAAACTCCACTTCTCCTGAGGCTCTGAGCAGCTGCTGGAGTTACCTGAAGAGCAGAGGAGCCCCGCAGGAGCCCCCGAATCTGCCAGCGTGGGGAGCAGCCTGTCCGCACACCGTCGACAAAGGCCGCTCTCTGTCCAACAAGCAACGCTGCACATCACAAGCCAGACTTCCCTCAAGCTCGGTGCCCACATGAGCCTCAAATAAAGGACCAGCACATTTTAGAAATTCAACATTCAATATGTGTGCTGCGTGCTGCAAGCATTCGGATGTCTGGCTGTAAGAAAACAGGCCTTTGACATTTGCAAGAATAAGTTTAATTGTTGAAAAATGTTTGGAGTAAAAATTCCATGCTTACGTAAGTGCTGACACGTGCCGTTCTTCAGATGAATGTGGGACACTGTCTGGCTTTAGAGCAGTAGCTTTTTGCATGGGACATCCGTTATTTAATCATGAACTGTAGTAACCAGCCCCAGATTCTTGTATCCTAAAACCAGGAGATTTGGGATGAAGTCACAGAACCATAGTCACTTTAGTTTGTTTTTATTAGCAACCACTCTAACCAAATTGGTTGGTGTCCTAATTTCTCTGAAAGACAGGAGCCCAGGACAGACAGCACAAAGGAAGCACTGAGGAGTTCTGTTTCTGTGGGCTGCTAATAAGTGCACGTAGTCATTTGACATCAGACTTTTTAGGAAGGCAAGTCCTGTTTATGGCAAGAATACTGAACTTCTGTTTACACAGCAGCTTGTCAAAAGTCTGTCGCCTTTGCTTTTGGTAGGCAAGTTTTCAAAACAAAAAGATGTGATAATTTGGAGGGGGTTTGTTTTTTTCCAAATTTTATTCTCAGGAATTGATCTAATTCCCTATGTTAAGTCAATACAAAAGCCCTTAACTTGGTAGAAATCAGACCAGCTCCTGGCAAAATCAGGTAAAAGTGTATTTGAGAGAGTGAGCAAGTGAGAAAGCGCATGCACGTATATACGTGACTGTGAGTAACGGCCCATAAAGATTCTGCTTAATGCCTCGCCCTTAGCCGGCCCCAGTGGAAGTGCTTTTCATTTCTGCACTTTCTCCCCCCAAGTTTTGAAACCGTGCAGGCAGATATGCTTTAGGGTCATCTCAGCAGGTCAAGCTTTCCCTGAATAAAATCTGATTTTAATTTCCTCCTCATCTAACAGCTAGCAAAATACAACTCTCACATGTAGTCTGACCTCTTCTCCCAAGGTGCCAAAAGGTCTTATTTGCACTCCTGAAATAGTCCCTCTGTAACTGTTGGAGACTCAGTATTCAATGCTGAGAGAATAATCAAACATCTATAACCAGTAATGAGATTATTTATCTTTACCTCCTTTTATTTCTTCATACCGCAGAATCGTGCAATATTAGATCCCTATAAAGCACGACTACTCTTTTACTCAGCTATCTTGCTTGAAAATAGCCACGACTGGTTTTATATCTTATGTCTCTCAAGATGAGTTTCTCTGTTTTCTCCAAAATAAAAGACTAATAAATCTTTGCTTTTTTAGCCATAGCAACTGAAAATGCAATTGCACAGGAAAGTTAATCACAGCTTTCCAACGTCAGCTTTTTCTGAGTTAGAAGTAGTAATAATGTTGCTCACCATCACAGAATTAATCACATAATCAAGAAAGTATCTAACGTAAACTTTGATAGGTGGTGGGTCTTGAGAAGAAAAGAGTTATTCTGTAATTATTTTTTTTTAATGATAGACACAGTTAGAAAACACAGTGAATTTTCCTCATTTAAACTCCCAGGGTGGAGCCCATCATAAAGTTTTGGTTTTATAGGCTCTTGATACATTCTTAAAAAATTTTGTGATTATTAATACTGAAACACAGAAGGACATTAGTAAACAGTAAGCCAGCGGGAATCAACAAGGCTTCTTGCAACAAATGGCATTGTTCAATATCAGTAAAGCAGCTGAATATCATCCTCGATTTGATAGATGCCTTTACAATGCACACACAAAAATATAACTTCTTTCTGTGTAGAGTTTTATTATTTAAATGCATTAGCATTATCTGTTTTGCATAATCCCAGATGAAGTACCACTCTTGCCATTGATGTGCCTAGAATTACTGACTGTGATAAAATTTTCATATGAATAAATTGGGACACAAAATTGTAACCTGATGTTTTTGCAAATTTGCTGGGAAATTCCCACAGTCAGCCTGTGTTAGGAATTTCTGAAGAATGGTATCTCCATAATTACAGTAAGACACAAACTCTAAATATCCTGTTGCTCCCAGGAAAAAACAAAGCAGAATAAAAATCTCCAAAGCCAAAAGCAAAACTCCAAGATCCCCCCAAATGTTTGACTTCTTCAGAATAAAAGGTCTCCACAAATAAGAGAGACTCCTATATACAACAGATTATTTTTCCTTACACCAAGCCATACGATTCAGGTTTCTGAACATTCAAAATTACATGATGATGTTTTTATGGAGTTCAATCTACAGAATAATGCAGCTATTAAGCAACCCTATTTTCCACGTGAGAAATAACAATTAATGCAGCTCTGAGACAGACTGTAGATTGATATAACTTAGAAACATTCTCTGTTGACCAAAAATCTATGTTTCCGTCATATGCAGGAAAGAGAAGTATTGCAGAGGACTGCAAAAATATACCCCATTCTTCCAGGGGATTCGCTGTGGTCCATGTCTGGCAATCAAATTCTCATTGTACAGGTCTGTCTTTGCCACAGTAATAGAATACAAGAGTACTATCGATAAAAGTATGTGTTACTCAGGCACATTAATATTATTATTGCCTATTTCTTTCTAGTACTCAAATATGAAAAGCCCATTACAGATTTTGGTTTTTCAGTTTAAGCACCAAATTAAGAGAAAATCAAGTTTCTCCTCCAAGAGAGACCTTCATTTGCCTTAGCAGCGTCCGTCACAAGCCTGCAAGCTTGCTGCCACACCTTCGGTCTCTCTAGAACCGGATCCTTACGCTTTGCAAGGTCTACTCAGGCCTCCTGCAGAAGTGCAAGGATTTCCATGAGGGTGCAAAAAGCTCCATTTCACATGAAGCAAACCTGGAGAATTTCTCACGTGTGCTTTGTGGCCTCCCAGTCAAATCACACTAAACTGCATTCTGGGAAATTGTTCTAAATTACAAATAATTAATTTTTTTCCCTAATATCTTCACGAAACACAAAATCCCTGCTCTAGTCCCTTGTCAACTGATTCGCTCAGAGGCTGTTCTGTCCTCATTACATCAGCAAGAGTGTTGCCCCTGATTGCCTTTAGAAGCACGATTGCCTTTTTAGATTCAAAGTCTACTCAATACTCATAAGCAACAGCAAACCAAAATGAACAGCTCACAAAATGACAATCTGCCAATGTTTAGGATGCTTCCAAAGGACGTAGAAGCTTGCTGACTTCCTACCTATTTCTGTAACCCACAAGGAATGTTATGTTTAAACAATTACCTTCACTCTTCTCATTTTGCAATGTTTGTTGCTTTTGCGGTACATTTAGAATTCTGTTTTAATCTTCCATGAATAGATCCATCCTCCCCCAAAAGCCTGATACAAAGAGCTTGTAATGAAAAAAAAATATATATATATGTAACTACTTAGGTTGCCCATACAATCTAAATGGGCTCAAGTATTTCAGCCTTTTAGGCATGATAAATGCTTAAGCTCTGAATCAGAGTTACACAGGGCCCCCATACTTGTTAGATTCCTGAGCCTATTATGATCAACTGTCCCTTCAAACCCTCCAGTAAGAAGCATTTTCCCTTTTTTTCTGTTCTCTCTTCCTGTGGTCAGCACTAGATGCTTCTCTATTTGTCCCTGACGCTGTCTATTATTAACCTAGAGGCTTCTAATGGAATCATTAACTATTTCACTCGCTTTTTTTCCATGGCCCAGTGTAAGAGTTTGCTCTGATAAAGACAACTAACTCCAGACAGGAAAACTGACAGAAACGTATTCTCTCTTTATTCTTGTTTACTACGAAAGGACAAATCCAGCACTTAGCGCAGGGGCTGAACATCAAGCAAACCAAAGCTGTTACTGAAACCAGACAACTAGAAGGTTTAAGACTTGCAGGTTGTAGAAAAAAGAACGTGGAAATCTGTCCAAGCACAACGGCAAAGGCAGACCTGAATACTAATGAGATCAAGGACCTGTTCTCATTTTCTCTAATGTCTCTGTCTGTCCTAGTCAGTGAGATTAACCCCGATGCTGGGGTTACTGTCTCTTGTTATTACCAGATGCATGTCACAAATCTGAAATATTATCACTCTCCACGTAGCAATACACATGTTGCCTCTCAGTAGAAAAGACGCTGGCAGGCGGATTTACAAGACCCCCTTCCAGAATCCAGCGCATTCTTGTTCTTTTTTTAGCTAAGCAGTAAAATCAGGTTATTTTGATACTTCTAGTCCTTTGCAATGAGTGCTTAGGGCCATTCTCACTATCTCTGTTAAAATTCCTGTTAAATGTAGCAACTCTATCAAACCTTGTCTTAGAATACACAGAGAATGTTAAATCATGAATGAGAGCGCTACTTCGGACTTGCCTCAATTTGGACCGCCAGACAGTCAGGGGAGTTTGGGAGAGTAATGGACCAACCATGCAGTGTGACAGAACCCTTAGCAAAGAAAACACCCACTAACAGAACATAAAGAAGTTGTGAAATAGCTCCTTACCTGGTAGATCATGACTTTGAAGTTTCTGCGTTTCAGGAGCTCCGCTTCGTTGGCCTCTAGCTTCTTTATCTGCCCAGCTTGCTTTTCTAGGTTCTGCCGAACGGTTTTCACATTGACGCTCACCTTGCGCACTTTTTCCAGCATCTTGTTCACGGTGTTGCTGGTGGTGGTGTGTGCCTTTGTCAGCTTGGTTAATTCTCCTTGGATGCTGGTCACTGCACTATCCATCTCTTGCTGTCTCTCCTCCAGCTGTGTTTGGGTCAGCTGGATCTGATCCACTGCTCCAATGATCTTGTCCAGAAGGGTCAGCACCATCACACCATTGATCTGGTCTGATTTGATGGGTTCTTCAGGCACTTGCTCCTCTGAGGCCTCAGAAGCAGTCGGTGGTTCAATAATCTGCAAGGTGGTATCCTCCATGATCGCTTGGGAGTCCTGGCTGTCACTGCAGGGAGAGGAGGGAAAACTAAACCTGAGCCGCAGCTAAACTCTGCACTGGGAGACTCGCCAGAAATGGAGAGCACAGTGTGTGGATGTCTGTGCTGAAATTCAAATGGCACAGCTCTGCAAAGCCGTCCAGTGAAACTGCCCTGCAAAATTTTCCAGGCTTGCAGGTCATTGGCTGACTCCACCTCAGCTATATAAAAGGAGCCTGCTGCCAAATGCCTGATGACCCACCCTTTCTGAAATGATTAAAATAGTTGGAGGGGAGGCGATGGCTTTGCATGCAAACACAGGCACAGCTCAGCGAGGAATGCAAAGCTCTGAAACTACAACCGCCTCTTCTGTACCGTAAGTCTAAAAGCACTATAAGTAATGAGAGGAAAAAACAAAAGCCTTGAGTAAATGGCTCTGGAAGCTGCTGGAAAGAAAGCAACCCCATCTGGGCACAGCTGTATACATTAAAGGAAGGCTGGTTTAAACAACTGCACACATTAAAGTTCATCTGGAAAATGCAGATCTTTTGCCAATAGTTAGCTTTTTTCCAGGACTATAAGAGCCTGACTTTCAATACTTTAACGAAAGGCTACAATTTGGGTTGAGTAGTTATGGCACGTAACTTCTGGATCATAAAAATGCACACTCCCATGTGTGTGAATGTACACAACAGGCATACACGATATATACAGTGTGTTCCATGTCTCTATGCAGATTTAACACAGAAAGAAGGAGTATAATTCACTCCTGAAGTGAAGCAGCTGGCCACTCCCACCTAAAAGCAGCTACCTCAGCTTTGCAATCCTCTATCCATTGACAAATCTAGACTTTTAAATGCAGGACATGCTTCAGCATAAGCCATGCAAAAATGTGCTTGTAAGCAATGCCCAAATACATTGTGTTACATAAGGCTTTATTGGTAAAAAACCTACTAATTGTTTCAGAACTTAATAGAGTACATATTGCTTTGGAAAACATGGGGAAGAAATAATCCTTATTTTGGTAACTTTTAACCTCAGTATTGCCACAAAGCAATTCATATAGAGTCTTATAGAGTGTTGGCAGAAGTTTATACCTTGTGGAGCCATCATCAGTTTATTGCCTTGGAAGACACTCAGGAGGTGCTACCAAAGACTGTCTACAACAACCCAGCAGGACCAAGCACAGGAATGCGAAGAAGGAAAATTCAGACCCTGAGTACGACATGATACCCTCTTCACTGTCACCGGTGTTGGCTCAGCCAAAGGAAACCAAGCTCCCACGGACAGAACTGCTGCGAAGCCTCTGCTGGCTTGGGCAGCAGAAAGCCCTTCCAGGCTCAGCTGAAGGGCTGTGGGCAGACTGGGAAGGCTGCAGTTTCCCTCTTGTCCTGTAGCCTTGACAACAAGCAATTCATACTCAGCACATCCTGCCCCCCACCAGGGTCAAGCCTGCCCTTGCAATTTGCCACAGGCTGGCAAATAAAAAGAATGCTCTACACCACCTGGTTTCTCCAGGCTTACAGCCCACCTCAAGACAGTGCTAGGAAAAATGCTTAATTCCAAGCATACAAGCTGGGAAACCCACGACACACAAACAGATGTATAGGAACATTGTTTAATGATGAATGCTCACAACAGTCAGCACTTTCCGTGCCCCTGTGTTCTCTACCATGTGACAGCTTGCTTTTTATTGCTGGTGTACCCACACTGCACCACTGATCCAGATTTGGTTTCACTGTGCATCAGTAAACGGTGCTGTGCGGCTTCCACAATAGGTATTATGTCATGTATTAAAAATAGATTGCTTTTCTATACCCTGTTTTTTCCTGGAGGGACCGTTTTCCTGAGGATTTATTTCCAGTGTTTGCTGCTGATGAGTCAGTTCCATGAAAAAAATCCTCACTCCAGCCAGATAGTTGTTTCTCACTGGGGATATCTGCTTCAGAGTGGATTTCCACAGATACCTCCTGTGAAGTTTCATGTACAGGACAGGACGCAAGCAGACCAGTGATCTCTTTCTAGATCTGCCATCTATTCCATGGGTGACTTCAATGCAATCTCTGTGCCTTCGTTTCCCCATTTGGGAATAATTTTAAAATAGCAGACTGAATAGGTCAACCTAGATAGAATGAGATAAAATAACAGAACAGGAATTTATATTTGTTCTTGACACTCAGTAGAAGAGATGAAGTGCCACACTCAGTGCTTGCTTTGCACACAGCAATCACACCCCAGGCTAAAATGCAATGAGTAATTTTCTATGTTAGGACTAACTTCATTTCAGCCATTTTCTGCTGTGGAGATATACCAGGAAAAGCCAATAGGTGGCAAAGTGCAGCCTCCCTTTTGGAGACTTCATGCTGACTTGAGCACACAGGGTGGCGAAATCAGCCTGTCTCTTCTAGTGTCAACAATTTCTTGCTGCTCTTGTTGCATGGTAGATATTGTTTGATCTTTGGCTCTTCTATGCTTGCACTATGCCTTAGATATTACTGATCATTCCAATATCCCAGCGATTGACACAAAGGAACTCATAGAGTCGAATTCATTATATGGACATGGAACAGACAGTCCAAACAAAAACTGGCGTATTTCAGCTTCAAAGAAAAACTGTCAGATGTATGCAGGACAACAAAGGATGACAATGTGCAGCATCTGCTTCCACGTCTGTCTGTGGAAGTTCCTGTGACTAAAGGAAACCACTCAGCTCACTAACTTCTTAAGTAGCAAGATACAGCTGCTTAGAGCCTGTCAGAAAGGAGGAGTGGCCTTGGCTTGCAGAGGACAGACTGTTAAATTTCACCAAGTGCAGTTGACACAATTTGTCCCTTCACCTTTAGCTTAAATACAGAGGACATGGACTGGACTGAGAAAAAGAAAGAAAATTATCCTCTCTCTTTTCCAAGGACCTGGGGATAAGTACAGAGGGATGAAATGTGCAGTATGTGTGCAACTTTCCGTACTGTTAAATGCACCCCACAGATGAGAAGAATTCAATTTTATAGGCCACTGCCAGTGCAATGCATTTCATAGGCATCAAATTTAATGACAAATTAAGATACATGTTATTTAGCCTTCTAACCTGCTCACTTTTTCATAATCAACTTGAGGGATGTCAAATACCAGAATAAAAGCAAAAACTGAGGTGTTAGCAGTCCTGCCTCTGCCGTTTCCATCACGCAGCACCACTAGCGTCACTAACACAGCCTGAGTCTGCTGGCATAGGATGTCGTTCTCCATGACTGCAGCCCACCACGCTGACCCGTACAATGTCGTTACTTCCTTACATATCTGTAGGTGGTCTTTTAGTCTCACAAGAGCTCTTAGGAGCAGTGCTTTGGATTTTTCTGAGTTTGAGCCGCATCCACACCCCCATCGGTGGCCCTCTGTCAGAGCATTGCAAAAAAGCACGTAGTAATAACTAGGATTCTCCACTCCAAAAGAGGTAAATGCCTGCCCAAATCCCAAAAGGGCATCACACCTCTGCTTTGCTGTGCACCATGAGGGGCTTCCAAAACAAAGACAACCATGTGAAAAAGGAGCTGTGGTTAAATCATATTTTTGCTATTGCAGAAGCTCCTCATTTAATCATATCAAGACCAAGCATTTACTCAAAGACACAGTCAGTCAGTAGAAGTACTTAGAGGTTTAGCGTATTTTAACTTAAATGTCTGTGATTATTGGCTTCCTTCCCAATGAACCATGTTTCCATTGTGCAGAAAATCCCTGATAGGGAGGGAGGTGTCTTGTATTTAATTGGATTTCTGTGTTATTAAGTGCTATACCCACGGCTTAGCCTTTGGGCTGCTGGAGGGAATTGCCTCCATTGATGGGTGCTTGTAGAACGCTTGGCTTGAACTGCGAAAAGCTATTTTTTTCTCATTCATTTCCTGTAATTCTACAGAATTCAACAAGGCCACTCGTTTCGGGCCAGCTGGGGCGAAAAGGCTGAGGTGCACCCAGCTGTGCTGAGGTGCCAGGTACAGCGCTCGGCCCAGACCCTGCGCTGCAGGAACCGGTGGAAAGCGTCCGGCCAGGCACGGCCCAGGCAGGCAGGCGCCGGAGGAGGAAAGGCAGCTCTGGGGGGAGCTCCCTGCCGCAGCCC
>NW_010533488.1:0-259 GCF_000687285.1 Phaethon lepturus
GTCCTAATAACAAAGCACTCAACCCATATCCCAATAGTCCATTTGCATTAGTTGGGACATCATAAACCGATGTGTCCCATAAGGTAACTTCTACTGTTGTTTCCATGTCCACTCCGACGCTCCCTCTGGTTCGGGCGCTAAGGCTTGCCAAGCAGCCTGGTGGTGCTTCCCCATTTGTGTCATTGTGCGGGGTGCCTTCACGCTCGGTCGCCCGTTTCCCAATTTCATACCATCCCGATGATACTTTGAACAACCTTCT
>NW_010533488.1:504-704 GCF_000687285.1 Phaethon lepturus
GTGTGGCAGAGCCTACTCTGTTGCAGGCTTCTACCATTTGTACTAACGTTGCTTCTTTTGACAAAACTAACAAAATTATTTTACAATCTACATTGGCATTTTCTACCACCAAATTCAACAACACTGCTAGTTTTGTGTCTTCATTGGTATACACCTTATTCAACGCATGTCTCAGACGATCAACAAAAGACATGTATGGT
>NW_010533488.1:882-6425 GCF_000687285.1 Phaethon lepturus
TCAGGGCTTCTTGCATACAGAGTTTATACCATCTGTCTGCCCACAATAACCTTTGGGTTGGTGTCAACAACATATCTATCATCTGCCAACAATCCCATGGTGTAAGAACCATTCCCGTGAATATGTTATCTAATAGAGCTTGCGTGAAAGGTGATTACAAGCCATAATTTTGTACTGCCTTCCGCACTTCCTTAATCAAGTCCCAGTGGAATGGGTCCCAGCGATTGGGCCCATGAGGCTGTCCACTAACGGGAAATGCCATCGGTAACTCCGTTTCCTCATCTTTCATCGCTCTTAAAAAAATGTCTTTCCACCACTCTCTAGGGTCGCCTTTCATGCTAGGCTCTTGCCTCCCTATAGTCTCTACAACAGGCTCTTCTTCTTCGTAGCTGCTATCAGGCAATGGAGGCCGCAAAGGTGGCAGGGGCTCGGCTGAGGGCTTCAAAACTACAGCTTTTGATCGGTTAAGTCCGGGTGGTTTCGGGGGAGGTGAAGCCCGCCCCGTCGATCTTTCACACGGGCACACAGGGGAACATTGAGTACATTGTTCTGGGCAGCATTGTCCCGTCTTGCTCTCACATATATCATCGTAGATCTGTTTCTCTGACTTATCTAATGCAGCCGGTTCACCTGGTGCATCTGGCACCTCAGGAGGTGCAGTCAGAGTCACTGAAGGTGCTGGACCTTCTGACTTGGTTAAAAAGGGATTGGTTGAAGGCGGTTTAACAGCTTCATCCATATCAGCTGCGGCTTTTCTCTCTGCCTTTAAGGCTTTTAATGTGGTTAATATCAATTTCCACGCCATCACTAACTTTGCAGCGGTTTTCTCAATATATTCCCATAACATTTTTCCTATCTCCTCCCACGTCTCTGCATTAAACGCCACAGACGGATCAGGGGGGTACCCTTTCTTTTGGCTCCAAATTAGAAGCCTTCTAAGTGTATATTCATCATATTTCAGTCCTCTTTTAGAGATCATATGCAGCAGGAGTCTGACTGTCGCCCCTTCTTCATGTGATGTGTTCTGCCCCATGCCGTCCCGGTTGCTCATCTCACCTCACTGGGTGCTTTTCCGTTGCAGACTATTCCTTTTTCTTTTTCCTTGCATCAGTCCCGCTGACTGCAATTCTTCCAACCGGGCTTCTCCCGCAGCGTCCTCTGCGCTCGTGTTCAACGATGAGATCCCAGAGATCGTATCACGTCGGGGTCACCAGTTGCGAGAGAAGGATGGACTTCACAACTCTATGAGAGTTATATTCTGAAGCTGTTTATTGTCTTGTCTGACTCCAATATATATCATAATTTTTGCTTAGTCACTATGCACACACTCATGATTGGTTACAGCTTGTTACACACATTATTACAATTGGCTATATACAAAATATCACGCGCTGTCCATGCGTCTCTCATACAGTCAGGATTCTCTGCTTGCAGGTGTTCTTGCACTCCTTTGCTTCTTCTTAGTTGTTTACCACAGCTCCTTCTCCTCAAGGCTGAACCGTGCAGATATCCAGCTGTTTAGCAGCTTCTCAATGCCACAGCTCCTTCTCCTTAGGGTCGAGCCATGCAGGGTGATCCCAACACAAAACTACACAATTTATCTAATTTATGCCTTAACACATTTTAAAACAGTTTAGATTTTAAAATCATGATTCTAAATGCATGTATGTGTTGAAGGAAGGGCTATTAATTATATTAGGATGATAGTATTGTACTGTAGAGTAATACTAAGTTTAAATAAATCTATTCATATGATAAACTTCCCTCTAAGAGATACAGCAGTTTATCATGAGGCAATGTGAACAAAATTGTCATAACATCATTACAATGACTCATGCTTGTCTCATTACAGATAAAACCAACCCTTAATAAATTTTATCATCTCCCTTAATATTTTTAATTGCCTTTTCTTTTAGGCTTTCAATGAAGTAAAAAAAAAAGTATAACCCATTACTGGTATGCAGAGTAGCTGGGATTAAACCACGACACCATTTCTAGAAGACTAGTCACTTCACACTACACAGCATATCAGCAGGATTCTCCCTTTAGCTTCCTTTAATCTTGTATCATATATACATATATATATACACATACACACTGTTTTTTTCCCCCCAGTTCATAATATCTGAATTTAAGTAAAGGTTATGCTGGATAATCACATACGGTAGAAGATGAAAAGCTTACTGGGATGGTGTTGGAGTACATCTTTTACAGGGCACAAATAACCAAACTTGATGCAACCAAATCCATAGTGCTAGGATTGCCTTTTGTGAATAACTCCCCAAAACCACAGATTTTAAGTTGGAGGGAACTACTTAGTAGATACACATTCTTTTAGTCTTGAAGTACGAATGCATGCATATATTTTTTCCTTGATCTTCAAATGGTAATAATGTTAGCAGAGAAAATAGAAATTGCAGCTTTATCTGAATAATTTGCAAATTCAGATGATGCAGTTAACTACAAGAACATCAACTTCCACTACTAATTTCCACAAATCTGAGACCATTTTCAAGCATATACTAATACAGAACACACCAGCCTCAGCTTGAATTTCAGTGTATTTGCATTTCTGTTAGTAATACTTTACATGTCTCCCAGCAAAGCCATGAAATTTGTAGTTCAAATTAGGTCTTTTCTTAGGTGTTGATGCTGCATACTTTGTTTGCTTAATCTCAAAATATTTTCTAAAGTGCACTTCTTTTATCTAAATAAATATTTTTATTTTATTGCAAAACAAAATATAAGAAGGTTTACATATGAATGCTGGAATGAATCATCTGAATGAGGTACCATGGCAAGCAGCACAGTACAGAGCTGAAAGAAAGGAAACAAGTGAATAAACATGAAAAGAAGGATTATCCTCCTCTGGTATTTTCTCTTTCTTTCCCCTGTTATAAAATTTATAACTATGCTGCTGAATCAATTCAGAAACCTTTATGCATGGAATAATAACAGATCTATTATCTGAAGAACAACTGACTTCGCCCCCTCAAATAGAACTTTTTCTCATTATAAACCCCGGATTTTGTTCTGGGAAAATAAATAAAATTAAGTATTTTGCTAAAATAGCAAAATGTCACTGCTCTTCACTGTGATGATGATATGAAGTAAACACCAATGCTGTGTTTCAGTAAAGTAATAATGATATATTACATAGCTTTAATGCTTGAAGTTTGTATTTATATATGGAGTTCTTCTACTTACAGTTTGAAATGTATGAGAACTACAGTGAGAAATAAAATTAAAGGTTTGAAAAAGTGATATAAGTATTCTTAATATAAAGAGACTGAAGGAGCCAAACATGATGTACTTCAGCATGCTTCAGTCAATATTAGGATATTATTAATGCCTGAAATGTAAGATCTTACAGCATAACAATACAAATCAAAGAAAGGAATTATTCACAGACTTAGAAAATAACAGGAGAAAGAGCAACGGCCAAAAGTTAAAAAAGCAAAAGTCTGAGCTGTACAGGGGAAAAGAAGAAAAAAAGGGGCAGGAAAGAAGTATTATTAACAGGGAAGTGGTGAAGAAGACTAACAGTTTAATAAATTACAAAGGAATTTGAGATAATCAAGACTGCCTATGTTTGAAACCAGTTTACATTAAATAGTAACAACTACTCCTGAAAATGATGAGGATCAGAAGGTGCAATGTGAAAAGTCCTTCCTGATTCTGCCACTTATAATTCATTAAAATTTCTGTTTTCTTGTGCAGTGTGTTGATTTCCTTTACAATTGCCTCAGAAATAGCCCTGAGGGCATTAACATCACCAGATTATTCTTTCAAAGTATCATTTATTTAAAAAACATTTTCCCTCCATCAAGTTTACTCTAGGACTTACTTTCAATGTCTTAGATGCTTGTAGTTTAGATTAATTTAATCTCCAATGATTTAATTACTTCCAAATGTCACACGTGACCTTATTTACTGTTTCCAATCTTTTAGCTTCCTCTCTGAAATTGGCTGCAGGAACTGCGCTGCCCTGTTTTATTTTGGTTGTTAGACAGTAGTTTCAGACACGGAACTCTGCATTGCCACAGAGCTGTCACATCTGTACAATCTTTATTTTTTATAGGTTCATGAATGAAAAAAACTTTTGAGTTTTTTCCTTCTTCTTTCTTCTCCAGAAATGTGATCCAAAGATGAGAGTAGCAATGAAGTATTCATGTAATACTGAAGATCAAAAATTTCTGACCTCAGTGTGCCCAATGAATACTTATTTTAGAATGGGGAAAGAGGAAAAAAGGGGCGAAAGCAAGCTACTTAAGAAGTTTCATAGAAGCTTAAGGAAGCTTAAAAAA
Source organism: Phaethon lepturus (assembly GCF_000687285.1). NCBI lineage: Eukaryota > Metazoa > Chordata > Aves > Phaethontiformes > Phaethontidae > Phaethon > Phaethon lepturus. Next base: position 5,190 of record NW_010533488.1, read on the forward strand.
AAAAAAAAAAGAAAAAAGGTAAAAAGCCTTCAAAGGTTGCATTTTAAGTATCCAAAGCAGAGTCAGGAAAAACTGGGAAAAAAAGACTTTATCTCTTACATTCAGAACTGCAGATCAGTTCTATTGCCACTCCGATTCTCTGGAGCTTTCTTCCTATCCTTCCCTTATCTCAAATACTCTTGCTTTGTCATTTCTTTGATCCACAGCAAGAGCATCCAGAGCTCATCTGCCTGCAGGACGTTTCTATCAAATAAATCATTGATAAACTACTTGAACTTTCTTTTACTTGTTATTCTTCATGCCATCTCTATATTTACATTAAATAAAGTAAAGTAACATCCAAATTATTTATTTGCTCACAGTAAATATATTAATAGCAAAAATTAATTGTTGTTATCCTTCAAAGAGGAGGGAGAACAAAATATTTTAATTTAAATTCTTATGTAAATACCTGATGCTTAAACTATTCCATGTGTAACCATTAGTCAAATAAATAGAACCTCTATCTGATTTTACACACAAATCCTCTGTGACCTTAGAGTACATTGAACATCATTAAAAACTGGACTAATAGTGTTTATCTATTCAATTGCATTTCTAACAGTCTATAAATGCATCATATTAAAAGTCTGAGTGGAAGAACCCATGGTAACAAAGACCAGAACATCCTCTTTCAGAAATTTTTGTTCTTTTATAAGCATGCAGCCAATAAAACCTAATTTGTATGTCATTTTGTTTGTACATATTTTGTACTAAAATTGTTTTAACATTTTTAAACTGCCCTGTTTTCAAAACAGAATAAATTTAGTAAACCTGAAGTAAATAAAGCAAATTTGAGCAACTTAAACCTATTCCCTATAAATAAGTGATACAACTTTCAATGATGTGCATACATATCTTTTTTCCTGCATTTATTTCAAAAGTGTTTGTACTGTCTGACATTCTGGTAGTCATCTTGAAGTCTGTTTAGTGATTAATGTCCCTATGGTGTTGACTGAAGTCTAGATCCAGTAGATATTTTATACTCCATTCCTCAAAAGTACCTTTTGAACCAAAAGATACACAATTTCAATGAGATTTGGTGAACCACCTAAAGTCACTATCTTGAAAAATTATATTCAGCTGTCACTTACTTAGACATGACTGAAGCCCTTCAGTCTTGACTGAGATGACTTACTGACATTTAGGTTTGATCTTAATGGTACAATTATATGATTTCTTTTTTTTTTTTTTTTT
>NW_010533489.1:0-283 GCF_000687285.1 Phaethon lepturus
CGGGGACGTCCCTCCGGCGCGGCGGACGTGTATTAACAAGGCTTTAATTCCCTCCCCCTCCAGCTGACCCCTGTGCTAATCGCCTAATGGAAAAAGCACTGTAGCCCTAACGAGACCCAGATAGCCGTGCCGGCCGTGGCCAGCCCCGCTGTCACACGGGCGGGAGCCCAAACCTCTTCCAGATGTGGAATCCCAGCACAGGCCTCATTTATGCGCACAGCTTGATTGCACTGAAATTACAGATTGTCTGCAGGGAATAGAGGGCTTTGACTTATGACCAATT
>NW_010533489.1:331-698 GCF_000687285.1 Phaethon lepturus
CCAATTTCCAGTTCTACTTGAACTCCCCTCTCCGAGGCTGGTTTATCCTGGGCCCTGCAGATGGTTTCTTTCCCAAACCTTTTTCAGCTTTTTATTTGTTATTTATTGGGCTGCAGCTCCGGCAGGTTCGGCTTTTCCAGGGTCTGCGGGTCGTGGCGCTGCCCGGTGCATCGGAGCATCCCGGCCCTGCCGCGCTGGCTCTGGAGGTTTCGCCCTCTCTCTGGGGCTGATTTTTCCTGTGCTAACAAAAGCCGAGGGTTGGAACAATAATTTTCACCATCTGAAATAGCCCGGCGTGACGTGAGGCTGGAGGCAACGCCCCGGGCATGTCGCGGGGAGGGGAAGAGCCCCCGAGTGCCCAAACAAA
>NW_010533490.1:0-1566 GCF_000687285.1 Phaethon lepturus
GTTGTGGCCCTGTGTCCTGAGGCTAAATTGGCTGGAAACAGCTCTGCACCCTGCAAAACTCCTTGGAGTTTCTGCTATTGCTCTGTTGTGCGGGGAGGCAAACGCGTGCCTGGTCCAGGCGCTACAAGGTGCGGGTCTGCGCACGCAGCCCGGCGGCGAGCGTGCCTGGTGTGCCCTGCGGAGACCCTTTGCTGCTCCAGCTTGCCTTGAGTGAGCGTCATTCCCGGCATCGCACAGCCCTTACGGTAACAGAGGGAAAATTTATTTAGCAAGGCTTAAGGTCAGGTTTTGAGAGTTAACAGTTACAAGGTTGGGAACAGAGAGTTACAAGGGAAAACAACACATGAGCCGCAGCCCCACGCCAGGCGCAAGGGCCAGGCTGCTCCCTCCGCTCCGGTCCCGGTGCCGCAGGGCTGCCGCGGCATGCAGCGGCAGGAGGATGCGCAGAGTCTGGGATGCTCCCTGCCTGGGGCTGTCTGCAGCCCTGTACTAATTACGCTTGCCGCCGGTGCAAACGAAGGCAATGCTCCCCGTGCCTTCCTGCGGGGCGGGGACGGATGGAAAGTCATCTCAGACCCCACTGCCACATTCCCTTATGGAGACGTTGGTGAGTCTAAACCTTTCCACAGGCGTGTAAACCACCCTGGAGAGCTGTCAGCATTGACCGCAGCCATCCTGGCAGTGTAATGACGGGCCGACAGCTGATGTGAGCTTAACGAGTGGATGTGAGCTTAATGACTGGCAGGCAATGGGACCTGCTGGCTGGGGAAACTGGAACTTGACACAAAGCCAGAGGTGTCCGGCTGGAAAATTCTGGCTTGTTTGGGAAAGGCCACGGCGATGCTGCAACACTTGAGCTAGCTGGATTATGAACAGCTCCAAAAAACCAACAGTAAATGGAAAGTGGGGTAAGATGTACCACGGGTTCCTCAGCAAGCGATCCGGGCAGGCTGTCCCATGCGCACCGCGGCAGGGCAGGCAGCCGAGCGCTCGCGTGCCAGAGAACAGCAGTGCAGGAGATCCAAACCGCACACGTCGCAGTCAAATGTGAGACAAGCTATTGGATAAAATGGAGAAAACTGAGATTAAAGCAAGAACAACAAGGCAAGTAAAAACTGGGTAAAGATGACAGCCACGGGCAGTGGTGTGGGGTGGTGGGGATTCGGCTGGGAAATGCACTGCAGGCACAGGGCACTGGTGGCTTGGGGCACGGGAATATTTCAGGAAAAATGCAGGAGTTAAGTTACTGTGATAAAATTTGTAATAACGAAGTGCAATGCTGTGCTTCAGGCCTGGCGACAGTTTCTGCTATAAGCAGAGTTCATCAGCTAGAAAGAGCTGCACTGGAGAAAGACCTGAATTTATCAGTGCGTCACGGGATGATTCCCTCTGGTCTTCAAAACCATCGTCCTCCGGCCTGCAGAAAACAGCCCGAGCTGCTTCACAGGGAGGTTTCTCCAGCAGATGCACAGTGGTCGGGTAGGGCCGCAGAGAGGGGCTCAAGCATCGTGCTTTGCGCCGCGGGTGCGCGTTTGCCCTCTGACGCCGCCGGGCTCGCTGCGGGCA
>NW_010533491.1:0-284 GCF_000687285.1 Phaethon lepturus
GTGGGCGCTATAGGGTGCATTTGGACACGGGGGGTGTGAAGATGGGGCGCCATAGGGAGGGGGAGGCACTGTAGGAGTAAGGGCTATAGGTTCCTATGGAGAGGGGGGCTCTGCAGGGCCCTGGGCAGTGTATGGGGGCAGGAGGGTTTGTAGGGCCCAAGGCTGTATGGGAAATGGGGCACTATAGGAAGCAGGAGGGCATGGGAGGATATACGGAGGGAGGACTTTCTATAGGGTTCTGTGCTGGGGTGGGAGTAGCTCTGTAGAGACTGAGGCTGTATGGG
>NW_010533491.1:530-913 GCF_000687285.1 Phaethon lepturus
GGTCTGTATAGGGCAGACTAGAGGTGTCTGAGGCAACCCAGGAGGCCATATAGGGCATACCAGGGGCTGTGCAGGGCATCTGTGGGCCATATAGAGCATCTGGGGGCTGTCTGGGGCATCCCTAGGCCATATATGGCATTGCAGGGGCTGTATGTGGCATCAGAGGAGCTGCATAGGGCATCTCTGGGCCATATAGAGCATCTGGGGGCCATATAGGGTATCCCTGTGTTTGTATGGAGTATCTCTGGGCCATATAGAGTATCCCCAGGGCTGTATGGGGTATTTCTGGGCTCTACAGGGCATTTGGGGGCCATATGGGGAATTTGGGACAAGCTGGGGGGGCCTTCTATAGCACCCCAGGCGGCCCCTCGGGGCTGTACAGG
>NW_010533492.1:0-19199 GCF_000687285.1 Phaethon lepturus
CCATGGCCTCCTCCAAGCCGATGGCCCGCTTCTGGGAGTGGGGCAGGAACATCGTCTGCGTGGGGCGCAACTACGCCGAGCACGCCAAGGAGATGGGGAGCGTGCCGCCCAGGGAGCCCCTCTTCTTCCTCAAGCCTTCCTCGGCCTACGTGCGCGAAGGCTCGCCCATTCTCCGGCCCTACTACTGCAACAACCTGCACCACGAAGTGGAGCTGGGGGTGGTGATCGGGAAGAGAGCCCAGGCCGTGTCCCAGGCGGCCGCCATGGACCATGTGGCAGGCCATGCTCTCTGCTTAGACATGACGGCCAGGGACACTCAGGAGGAGTGCAAAAAGAAGGGTCTGCCCTGGACTTTGGCCAAGGGCTTCGGTTCCTCGTGCCCCGTCAGTGACTTCGTGCCCAAGGAGAGGATCCCAGACCCTCACAAGCTAAAGATCTGGCTCAAGGTGAACGGAAAGCTGAGGCAGGAAGGGGAGACATCTTCAATGATCTTCTCCATCCCTTTCCTGATCAGCTACATCAGCGAAATATTCACCCTGGAAGAAGGGGACTTGATTCTGACGGGGTCTCCCAAAGGAGTTGGGTCTGTGCAGGCAAACGATGAGATAGAGGCTGGGATAAGCGATGTCCTCTCCATGCGGTTTAAGGTGGCACAGCAAATGCGTGGATCCTGACCAGGAGCTGGGCTGCGACCTTGTCTGCATAGGAAAGGCTCTTTTAGGAACATCTGGTGAACAGAGAGACACACAAGCTGTCCTGTATGTTAAACGCTTACGTGGCCCAAGCATCTAATGGACTGTCACGCATCAAAGACACCTAAGCCATGAGCTGGGAAGACAGTTGACTAAAACAGCCCCGTTTCCACAGAGGCTTCAGCCTCCCCTGTGGCTGTGAACCTGGAGTCCAACCCAGCTTGGGGCAGATGGTTAATACCTAAACCATACCTTGGAGCTGTCAATGGAGACAGTGTGCTGGACAGGCGGGGAGGGGAGCTGGGCTGGCTGTCACCGTGTGCGCTCTTCTGTTCTACTGATGCTTTGAGCTTTGCCAATGTATTGCCTTAAAATAAAAACTAAAAAAATTAAACCGTTGAAATGGGGATGTAGGAGCTAAAGCTCACCCGTGCTATATAAAATCAAAGATGTATGTGTAACAGTAACTCAAGAACTACAGCTTCAGAAAGAATTTCTCTCCTGGGGTATTCTACAACAAAAAGATGTTTGCTTTTTCGATGAGTTTCACGATTCCTCTGTGCATTTTTCAAATGTACAAATTAAATGAGGATTGCTTTCCCTCCCACTCCAAGGGGTGTAATGCAGCAGGAAGCGTGCCAGATGCTTGGCAGATTTTTTTTTCTCCTAAGCTGAGCTTTAAATATGCTTCTAAAAGTAAAATAATACAAAAGATTAAGAAAAAAGAAGCTCATTGGTAAAGATCACCAGTAAACTTGTCTTTACTTTTACTGATTTAAATATATTTTTAATAAAAATCTAACTGCAGCAATGGCCATTACTTATACAATGCAGTGCAGCAGTTGAAGTTTTTAACTATTGCCAGCTGTTAAAAAGCCATGGTGTGTGACTCTTCCCATTTCCAAACTCCAGCTGATCTAACGCTCTCTACTAGTTTGCATGACAGCGAGTTCTCTCAATTCAAAGGAGTGACAGAGTAAGCTGTAAAATATAATTTAAAAACCCTCCCCCCGCAAACATCAAAATTTACCATTTTCAAAGGTTGCACAGAACGGACTAATTTCTAACAAAAACAGATGGATTCTTTTTTTACATATGTGCAAGCACCAAAGTTAAATGCTTCCATTTATTGGAACCAGATCTTAATAACCACTAGGAAAAGTTTTGTTTTAAAAAGTACATTTGGGGAGTCTTAGAGAGAAAATTACTGTAGCCCAAAGGCAAGCACCTCTGTGAAAGAGCAGCATGGTCCAGGATACTGCAAATCGCACGGTGTAAAGAAAGCAGAACATGTTGCAGAAGAAAAATAAGACACTTTTCTATCAACTTCTCCAGCTGCAGGCATCTGTAGCACACCATGGCGTACCCATACACCACCTGCACTGGGGACTGATCCTGCAAACACGCAGATGTTTCAGTTTACTCTGACATCAGCCAATGGCTTAAAGCGCATGGAAAAGTTCTTTGTATAATGAGGCCTAAATGCTGTGGACATCATTCAGATTTTATCTAAAGGCAGCCTAAGGAACCGAGGGCAACTGAAACAAGCAGTCAGCCATTACACCTGAACAGAACCAGCCCCTGGCTCACAGAAGTCAGAACGCTCCTTGACTTAAGGCTGGTCTTAAGCACTGTGTATTGATTGCTGGGCTGTGATTAAAATTAATGGAAACATTCACTTCAACATTTTCCAGCCATAACAGCTAATACTCTGAAGTTGTTTATTGCTGCAACAGGAGAGATGCAGCGACCCAACACCGGCAACACTTCTTGTGTGCATTTAGTCCCTTGTTCCCACTCAAATGAGTAGGGGGATGCCATCTTAGTGTATTGCTGATTTTTTTTCTCTCTGCCACATTGCTTTAATGGACAGGTAGTGTACCAGGGGCAATCTGAGTTCCCTGAGGTGTTCTAGCCTAATAAATACTTCACAAGAGAAAAGCAGCAGTATCTTCCCACCATTTGAAATAGGCCAAATCCTGATATGCTCAGGTGTGGACTGGTGGATGTCACAAATACACCAGCTGCAAGGGAAGCTAAGGACAGAACTAGATTAAAAACTAGGGGGGGAAAAAAAAACATGAAGAAGGGCAAAATATACATACCTGGGTTCTTTATGTCCAGCTAACAACAACTATCCTGGTGAAGAACAGCCCTTTCTGCTGTTGCCTATAGTCTTAGCTTGATTGATTGTCAGAGGTCCCTGGTACTTGATTACTCTGTTCTAATAAGACTTAGTCTGCCCTAAAGAAAAGCAGCCTTACAAATATCATGGCTGTTTCCAAGCCTATGCAGTTGCCAGAAATTCCGTGTTTGGAGTTACCAATGTACACCACAAAACCAGACAGTATTTCGAAGTGGGTCTTTATTTTTTGAACTAACACAAAAGTAGCATGAAAATAGCAAGGTGGTCAAAAACAGAGGAGCTCAACAGGTCTGTCTTGTACTATTTCTTATTTCTGATTTTTTAAAATGTATTCTAAACTGAGTGAAGAAAGCTGCCATCCCCCTTGTAAGGGGTGTAGAACTAACTTTTCTTAAGCTGAGGCCCTGGTACACTTTTTAAAGTACACTTTTTCACCTGTAAAAGATCAATGCAGAAGCCCACTTACAGGGATCAGTAATGCATATTCCTTCTTTACCATCAGAACATACTTAGCAAAATATGACACCAACAGCATTCTACCTCTAACAGTACAGTGAAGAAACAGTCCTCTTCCGAGCTGTTATCAAGCCATGTAGTGTAATCTCTTATTTCCAATCTCTTTTCCCAACAAGCTCTGACTGGCCTCTACAGGGTCCGCCAGTTTGCACGACAGAACGTTCACTTTCAGTCCGGTTCTCCAACTGGGTGACAAAGTAACCTGGAAAAATAATTAAGGGTCTTTGTTTTTACTGCTATATAGCACTTCTAAATATATTCTTTTCAGATATCACACAGCATGTTTAATTGACAGATTTGGTTATACGTATTTTACATTATTTTATACATGAGTACACATATTTTATGCTACGTACCTGTAACTACTGAAGTAAAACACTTTCATTTTTTCCTGAAAATAGAGCCAAAGGGTGGGGGAGATGGGAGAGCAGGAACAATTTTGCTAAGAAGGGCAAGTTTAAAAAAAGGGAGTCAGTTTACAGTTGTCCTAGAACAGACAGTTCTATGAAACTAAATGTTTCATAGTATATATTCTATCCAGTATACAGCATGCAATTAAAAAAGTAAAGAATATTGCAAGTAATAGCAGATCTTTTAACGATTACCCCAGGTAGGTGAATCTAATATTGTTGTTGCATTAAGGAGGATTGCAGGTTTTAGCCATACCTAATCACATTATTTCCAACAATATAGGAAGTCACTGAGAAATATACTCTGGTAACCTCATATACCATACAATCTATATCATATATTGACTGGGCCTTACTCTTGCAAACTGATAGTGTTAACTTTATTTGTTATAAACCTACAGCCGTAGAAGTCAGTGACTAAATCGTGTATACATGCTTTTGAAATAGCCACTCCTTAACCAGTATTGGCTGAGTGGTTTGTGTCTTTCAAACTTTGCCTGAAGGAGGCCTGTCTATCTGATCCTGCAGGTACATGGCCTAATGTTGAAATTATGACAAAGACTATTTACTTGGAATATTCAGAATATGTACAAAAACTAATCCTTATTTTAAAAAGTTCAGCAGAACTGACACAATTTTTCAGTACTAAATATATACTACCAAATGGGAAACAGCCATTGTTTTAAATTAACATTAAATACTAACTTTAAAATAAATCTTGCTTCGTTCCAAAAGAAGTTGCCATTTCAATGCAGTCTTCTTGTCTTCTGTTAGAGTGAGGAACTCATGGACCTGTTAATAACAAGACATCACAGAACACTTCTTTAGCATAAAGTTATAACAACATTTCCACAACAAAATGATGATGAAAAGAGCATCTTATGCAATGTTTATACATTTCTAAGCTGCATTTTCCCTCTTTTAACATAGTGTTTGGTGTAATATATGTACCAAGACAGTCAGATTAATCAGAATAAATTGCAGGGTGTTGAGAATCAAAATTAGGGAACTCCAACCATGTTCTCAGAAAAGTGTAAATTAATTAAGATAAAGTGGTATTCTGAACAGGGTATTCACGCTTACATTTAACATGTTTCTTCTTATTAGCAGCTACCGACTTCTAACTTTTGACTTGTTAAAAAGCAAAGTGTGTGTGTATCCATATCCATATGCAATTTTTTTAACTGGTGTGTACACACACACATATATGAAGAACCTTTACATATATTTGTAATTTTCATCAGGCTTCACAGCTCAGATCAGATAGGAACAACCTAATTCACTTCTACTTACTGTGCAACCTAATGTTTCCTCAGCTACACAGTCAGACAGGTAACAAGAATAAAGAGTGCCTGTGTGATCTGTCAGATCAACGAGTATGTCAAAGCTTGCAAAAGTTGACTTCGAATCTGAAGAGATGTCACTGCAGAAAGTGCATGTGTTTGACATTTCATTCACTACAAAGCGGCATATTGAACTGAAACATAAGAAGATAATTAATGCATATATGCAATTCCTCCTTGTTTGAAACTGTTTTCTAGACTGAGATTTCACAAGAGACTTTTCCTCTTTAAAAACATTCTTTGTCTTCTACATTGTTAAGTCTGTCTGAGACAAATGGCCTCTTTCTTCTTCTCTCCTCTAAAACCAGAAAGAGCAAGTCCTTCATAAAGCCAATTCCTCTTCCTTCCTACTTCTGAAAGTCTACACAACAACAATTCACATGATGTCCTCCAGAGGAGTTTTATTTCTTGTCCAGAACTGGATGATAATATTCTATATCTCATTTGGGTCAGGGGAAGAAGGATAAGTGGGTTTTAACACAAATTTAAAACAGGCAGTTGCTTACCATCTGTTTCGAATAACTTTAGATGCATTATCATCAATGTCCAGTGTAGAAATGTAGCCATAAATAATGCCATAGACTGGTTCAAGTTTCCCAACACTCTGTAAAGCTTTTTCTTTCAGCTGTTCCACAGTATAAACATCAACTATAGTCTCCACTAGAAGTTTAAAAGACATGTTAAGTGTGTCTAAGAAAGAAACAATACAAAAGAGCAATAACAAAAAGGGATCTTAAGGTAATAAAAAGGAGAAGATTTGATCTAAAGCATCAGAAAAGCCCCACACACCTTCCTTTTGAAGCAGGCTTATCATTTGGGGACAAAAAAAGGGGATTCGAACAGGAAAATAATTAATATTTCATCTTTGTATCCCTCAAAATGAGTTTTCTACAAAAAACTTTCTCTCTCCATTTTTCGTATTTCCTCAAGACAGAAAGAACATGCCAGACAGGCTGCACGTGGGCATAGTCGCCAACCCTGAAGACACATAACTGGTATTATAAGGGATAACCCCAGTAACAACACTCCAAACTTTAAGTATTCAGCCAGGCTATACCTTAGTTTTGTTTCTATGAACACACAGAGCAAGAACTTGATATTTCAACTGCACTATGAAACTACACTGTATAGTTAAATAAAATCAAAGTGTTTGGATCCATGCTTACAGTTAATGGATACTTTTGACTGCTCCTCCATTTTATCATGCAAAGCTCTTGATTGTGCACTCTCTTTTATGAAGCTGAAGAGAACATTTGCTTCTGCTGTTTCTTGAAAATGTATTTTTTAAAGTCATTAATATATGTAACACATAAAAATAACAGCATAATTACATTTTACAACTTTTTATTCTGTTCTATTCTGTGGTAGCACCAACATGTTGTCTCTGGTATTAGCTAAGAGATGCTTTTCTCTTTTTCACTTTAACTGCTAGTCCTACGTGGAATGTATGAAGGCTGCTTAGGTAAAATTAAAAAAAAAAAAGAAAAAAGAGAGAGAGAAAAGGGTAGAAGCATTGGTCACTACAAAACAGACAAGAATCAAGGAGCTTTCTGAGGCAAGCAGGGAAAAGAAATCAGACCTCCAATAGATCCAGTCATGCATTCTAGTCGATAATGATTACTAATACCAAAACAATACTTCAACAGCTCTTACCTGGATTAGTTGTAATGATGGTTTTTGATATCACAGTTGCAGTCATACAGTTCCTAAATTTGTCAAAATTTATTCTCACATCTGATGCAAATATTACTGTGCACAAAAAAAACCCAACCCTGTTACTGTAGAATAAGCATCACTTTAAGAACTACAGTAAAACCATAAAAAACAGACTATTATACCTGTTTCTCGTGGGATCCAACTCTGCGCAAGCTGGATAGATTCATTATCCCAACTAAATTAAAAAAGTTAATGTGTCAAAACATTTTTGAAACAGCACTCAAACTGTTCAGTACTAAACTACTAAATAATATAGTTATAATTAAATTGGTCAAAAAGGGGACACTACTCCTTAGTTACACGCACGTGCAAATGAAGAGCCATGTGTATCCGCAGTGGGATGCTTTATGGTCTAATACAGTCCCTATTTTATCCAGGATAAAATAAAGGGATATGAGATTGTTCAGAATGATTAAATGCAGAATATACCTGGAAAAATACTGTGTGTATTTCAGAGCTTTGGCAAAAGTAATTTCTATCTACAGCAAATTGCAGTTAAAATAACTGCTTCTCAGCTGAGCCTTTTCTGTGGGAACAAGTTGATTGCTCACATCACTAGGCCAGATGTTCAGCCGGCTTTCCAACACTGGAATCCTGTAACTGTAGATGATGAGACTATAGAGTGAGGTCAGGGGTATCCCTCAAAAATGATACGTTGATGGCTAGGTTCCCTTGATAAAATCTCATTCTTTTCCTCCTGAGTTTGGATGGCAAGAATACTGCCAAAGCACAGTTTTGTTCTGGTGTTTTTTTTTCTTAATCCTTGGAAAAATATTTAAGATATTTACTTTTCACCTAGCATTGCTCAACCACCTCCTCACTGATCGCCTCTGAAACATCTTCACTACAGTGCTGTTGCTCAAGGATTTCCTCAATTTTTGCCTCTGCCTACGCCTCCATGAAAGCACAAAAGGCACAGTGTAAGGTCACCACAGTAACACGACGTGGTCTCTGCTTCAGAGGACTCCTGAAGTATACAGTTCTGTATCGCTATGTACCAGCACTGAAACAAGACTATTGGAGGTCCTGCTGCAAATTAACATTGGTGGCAGCTCAAGGGCTAGAAAACTTCTCACCATGGATGCTTATTAGTGTTTGTGTGTATACACTAGCTGTGTTAAACATTACACTGAATGGTAATACAGTTTCTGACTCAGAGTGCAATGCTATCTTGCTACTTCTATCTAGGGAACAAAGGTCATTTCAACCAATGGACAGTGAACCCAGTGCAAACGAATACCCACATACCCTTGCATGTAGATAAGCCACGAGTTTATTGAACAAACTATGAGGCAAAATGAAAAGGTCCTGTGTAAACAAATCACTGTTGATATGTACAAGTGGTATGGATGTAGTCATGTCTGTAAACGGGATACAGTTTGAAAATATGGCCAAAGTAGTATCAAAATGTTTCAGTGCTATTTTAAAGATTTAAAAAAATATTTCAACTTATGTCCATTCCACTCCTTAATTCTGCTTGGCTTTAAAAATGAAGCATGATCCTCTTTTTCCCCCCTTGTTTGTGGAAGAAATGTACTGCCTTTGCAGCTGTTTTTAAATGCCATTTCCTGAATTAGTTCAAATTTCCACATTAAAACATGTAACTACTTGGAACTAAGCTTCATTTTGCCATTCATGAGCTAGCAGTCTATCAGCAAGTCATAAAAGTAGACAATATGTACAAGGTCACTCTATCAAATCTCTCTGTTAAGCCTCTGTTCAGTGTACATTGCTGCTTCATCACAGTTGCCACCCAAATAACAATACATTTAAATTAAAAGTGTTATAACAGTATTATAGTTAATTTCTTTACCTACTCTTGCATTAATTGGTGTATTCTAGTGAATTAAAAAACATTTTACCATACTATTGGAAAAGACATCTCTGTTTCATCATACAGCTTTACTTCACACCTCTGACCTTTTCTTTTGTCTGAAGTCATAAAATACTTTGGCTCCCCAACCTTTAAGAAGAAAAAGAAGCAGTCACTGTTATAAGTGTTTAGGAGAATAAAAGTGATAGTCTAGAAAACATAAGAGCTAAAGGGGGAACACCCTCACCCCGCAGACCACTGAAAAAAACCCATGTACACCACTAAAGGTTTAACAACAGTAATCTTACGTCAAGATAAAGGGACATATTTTATATTACAAAAATCTGCAGTTTACAATTTTCAAGTTATCTACTGCTTGCTCATGCATGATTTCAAAACAACAACTGATGTAGGACCTTTCCATTCCCTTAATGTCCCCCCCTCACGCTGTTGATAAAAATCTCATCAAGTAGCTTGGATGGTTATTGTAACGAAGCTGAAGTGACTGCCACCCTAAACAAACAAAACCAATGATTCCTGTCCACTACAAGTCCCAAAATCTATACTCACACTTAAGGCAATTAAGTTACCCATGGCACAGAAAAACTCTGTTGTGGTTCCTTAACTTACTGACATTACAGCTGCAAGCACATTAAGGATTCTTCCATCGAGGCTTTGTCCATTTGCAATGATATCACCCAGTGAATAATAGTCCTGAGGGTCCTTGACAGGCAGATGCAACAGAGGAAGTAGTTTGGTATCCATTTCATAGCATGATGATGTTTTGACCACAGAATGATTTTCACTGAGCAATAATTTGTAGCAACTAGATTGTAGGCACAAAACAAATCACATCAATCAGCATTTCACTCACCAATATATTAATTATTGATAGTGTAAAATGTTAATTTTATTCACATGAGAAAATAACTGCTGATTCATTCCTTTATTGTTTTCCATAAAGATATGGAAAAGTTGGAATTAATTTGTTCCAAAATTATTTTTTAAAGTGATATACTCTTCTCTTATGGAGGACTTATTATTATATACTTCATACTTATTTCTAATTGAAAAGCCAGCATGAATTGCTGGCAATGGACAACACATATTTGTAAGTGTTATCAATCACTAAAAAAAAAATACATTCTGAAATGTCTGTAATCCAGGCAATTGAGAGATTCTGGCATCATGACACAATAAGACACTACTATAGTCAGACTGGATTTGGTAAGGTGCTTTCAAAAGTAATAGCCCATTGACATCAGTAATATTTATAACACACTGTTAGCTAGCAGAAATAAGCATTTGTGAAATATATTTATGCAGCATATATTGATGAAATCTATAGATTTAGAGAGGAGATCTTTCCCTCTGAAGTTTCTACCTGACATTTGTTCTTTTACTTCTTTCTGCTTAGCCAGAAAGTAGGCATAACTCCTACGGCTATACATTTGCTGCGAAGCTTAGAGATGATCAGTAAGCAAGAACATAAAACTTCTAACTTGCCAATTTAATGTGCATAGATGCAATATTCTTATGACTACCATATGATTAAAAATATGAGAAAATGACCAACCAGGAAAGAAACTCTAATTAAAAAACAGCTGTATTAGTCTAACATCTACACCTTAGATATCTAAGATAAGGTAAAACATATCTAAATTACAACTTCTACTGTTAGTTAGGTTCATACACTGGTTCAAATTGTTCAGATTTTAGAGAATACACTGAAAGACAACATATATACGTTGCATGATACAAAAGGAATGGCAATGCCTTATCAAATAGGTAACAAATAGCATCACAGTGTATTAAAATACCTTCTAGATAAACATGCCATGTGAATGGATTTTGATAAGGGTATACTGTCTATAAAACAGTTATGCCTGATAAAACACTTTGGCAAAATCAAATCAATTTTAAATAATTTTAGTAGACTTTACTCAAGGAATTAAATTTACTCTGTTTAGTTACAAATTTTAAATTTAAATTTTTAATTTAAATTTTTAAAGTACATATTACTTTATGACAAAACTCCAAAGATGACATACTGAGAAATATATTCTCTTTTCAGGTTATTTGACCATACATGGTTGAACACAGGGAGGAAGGTACAGATACATAAGACGACTAACCCCAAATACTTCTACTGATTGCATGCTGCTGCAATTGGTTGGCAACTAAAGCAAGTATTAACTGTGATCTTTCTGGAAAGAACTACCAGTCTATGCATTAAGTTTACCTAGGAGTTACAGGGTTGAATTTTTCTTCCCTTTCTGCTTCCTTTGACTGAACTAAAGGATTTTCAATTGTAACTAAAATAAAACATTGATAAGTAATGTTAGAAAACTGAATACAGACACAAATAAAGAGAAGTGGCTTTTTAAAATGGTTGCTTTCAAGGTTGATGGGGAAAGGAAAAGATACGTGTGGTAACTACTGCTAAATTTTTTCATACTGAAAACTGTATCTGTCCAGACAGCTCACATTATAGCCAAAGTCCCACAGGAGTCCTCAAGACATTTAATGGCAACAAAATGACACCGAGTTCTTACATGTATACTCTTTGTAGTCACAAGTTTTACCCAAACGCTCTGATCTAGCAACTACGGGCAGCGAAGTCTATTAACTTAACAAGATAAAAGCATAGCCTGTAAATAAATACAAGACTTTTGTTGTGGTTTCATGAAAAATCATAGCGATATCTGTAACTAAATGAAGACAAAGAAAAACACCAAACTACTTTACAGAGTTTATTTTTTGTAATTTATAAGAACTGAATAAGAATTTAGATCAGTTAACTATAGGTAAGTTCTGGGTGGCAGCATTCAGTGGATTTGTATCTAGTCTTTTTGTTGACATATTTACTGGCTTTGAATTTAAATCCTTGCAATCTTATTCCTTTCCTCTTTATACTTAACATAACCAAACAATTTGTTTCCAATTAGACTGTTTTCCGAGTCCTCAGAGAAAAATATAGCAAAACCACAAACACGTAACACTGATTTACTGAAAAAAACCCACATTCAAACAGAAACATGTTAAGAATAAACTCCAACTTACCACAGTCACCAACTCTAAAGCTTTCTGAAAGTGATCTAATATACTCTTCTCTGCCCCAAGAATTTACATTTATAAAATAAGTTGGTGAATCACGAATAGTAAAACTGAAGGTGTATCTTTCGGACCCAATGTCTGCAAAAATCAACAGTACTATTACAATTCATTAGCACAGCTTGATTTCAATCTAGAATATATGTATAAACACTATTATTTCGAGGCTTTCCTAGATTTTGTCGTGAATTTACTGCCCGCAATCTGGCGAGTACCACTAGAGGTCAGCAGGCTGTTCAGTAAACATCGGTGTTCGTGAACGGGGGTGGCTACAGCTCATGCCGGAGTTGTACCTGTGCCATCCCACCCGCCTATATATACCACTTAACTTCAGGCAGCACAATATAAATTTACAGATCTAATGCAAGAGAAATAAGAGAACCACACGATGCTACGTTCAAGGCATGGACAAACACATAACAGGGCTATCGCATGAAGCAACGCTATGAAGGCACCCAAATTTTGTAGTAGGTAGGCTGCCTGTAGATGGCTGTGCCCACGTACGAGACCACCATGATGACACACAAGGCTGCAGATCACAGGCAGTGTCACTGTCCAGATAGTACCAAGGGGTTTAACTGAATAAAACAAAGTGTTTCCAGCTCTATGGAAAGTTCATGGTCAAGAGGGTATCAGTCTCAGAAACACTGCGCTCCCTTTCCTCTTTCAGCTAATTAACAAAGCTTTCCATGGATCATACAGTGTTACGCAATATTTTGTTTTTAAATTATCAATGATCACTGTACAGTGATCCTCCTATAGTAAGCATAATCTGACTGTAGTTCCACGAAGGCATAAATATGAACACCACATTTTCAGACTATATAGAATTTTTGTGGTGACAATGATGACTTCCTTCTAAAAATTCACCACTAGAGCAGCTCAGCATGATGACATGCCAACAGAGGAGCTGAGCACTTCACACAGAGCTGGACTGGCTCTCTCAATTTCCAACTAATGCTGTATTAACAACGTATTATTCCCATTTTTGCTTTAGGAGTGTATGATAAGATGAAGCTGGTGCTACGCAGACCAGAAATTATTTATTTAATTACCCAAGACATCTCCTTAACATTTCTGTTTTAAGAGAGAATGAATATGAATGGACCAGATCAATTCCCGCAGTATTTATATAACAGTGGGTTCATCTAGGTACCATCTTCAGACATTGAAACACTTCCATGATGGAGTTTTTCCAAACAAATTCCAATTGATAAGGTTTAGCCAAACTAATGCTGCCTTTTCATCTTGGTTGTCAAACGCACACAAATTTTTTTTTGTGCATTTTTAGACTTTTACACTAAGAAATCTGTTTATCATTTAAATATTTACTTTGGTCATATATGCCAAATTATACCGTATAAGAAAATGAAGTAAAAATAGTTAAAAGGGACTGTACTTTTTCTGTCTGGAAAGCCTCTGACATCTGTTTTCCCAATAACCACACCGATTACATTCTAAAAAGTAAAGAGATTATAGAATACAAGTATTAAACACAGATGTATATGATGAATTAGATTTCATGGACTTGTACTCTACTGATGATAATAAACATATTTCTGACTGGTAATCATTTTAATCTACTTATTCCACAGTGCCATATGAACTAAGGTCTGAAATATAAACATACAATTTTACTTTAAGAAAAAGAGTGACTAATAAAAATATTAAAAGAAATGTATCTGGTTTTGTTTGTAAAGACAATGGGAGGACAAAAGTTCACCCAAAACATTTGCAATTTTGGCTGTTCTACAGCAATCTCTCCTCAGGTAGGCAGCAATATTGTTGTTTCACACTCTCTGCACAGGTCTCAGATCTCCTTAAATGCACCGTGAAAAGTCTGGACAGGATTTATTTTATGGTTAAGTGTCCAAGGTTTCCCCTGCTGTCAGCACCAAGATACACACGTGTACATCCACAGGGAGGGCCATTTATCCTGTCCTCATCTAAGCAACATAAATTTCTATAGGTGCCTCTTTCTTGCTGTCTGTCAACCAACCAACTACAAAGGGAGCTTAGGCAGTGAATTTTTTTGATGATTCAAAACAAAATTAATCTTATTCTGCTTTGCTAAACCTTTATTTATTATGCAAAAGCACCCCAGTCTCAACCATCAAACAAAACTACTAGGAGCAAACACACAGAGGAAGATCTATAAAATACAGATATTAATATATAGCTGTGTGGTGTTCTCTGTTTGTCTTTTTTTAAAAGAACGGTCCTCCTCAGTGTGAGAGAAGAGTACTGCAGTGCTGGCTTGGGAATTTAAGAGGTAAGCAATGAAAGATGGTATGGTAACAAGGACTGTAAGGAGAGGCTGACGTTGCAATACTGCAAGGGTTCTTCAAAACATGGTGTATCAATTCCACTCCACATGTGCAGGCACTTGCGGCACTGCTTGGCTTTCTGGTTCGAGCAGGGGAACCGTGGCAGTCAGCTAGCAAGGGGCAGTGTAACAATTTAATAATCCACACAGCCTGAATTTTGCACCTATTCACAAAGCAACACAACCTGACTGACTTCACTGTAACAACAGTGACATGTGTGCAAAAATTCGATCTCATGTTCCCAGTTTACTTTGAATCACTAGATGGAGCAAGGTAACTGTCTTATCTTACAGTGATGGAAATGAACTCATTAAGAGGATGTGTGTCTAAAACAGTGTAACATCCTAGTTCTTCCAGTCTTTCTAATGGAATATTTTCTATCTGTCCACAACATGTACTAGTTTAGATTAGGATTTTATTTTTTCTATTTTTGGCTTTGTTTCTTAACAAGCCAAACATTTCAATTAAATCAGAGTTCAACATACCCTGAATCTCACCACCAGTCAGAAGAACTGACATTTAGGGAGACTCTTCACATGAATTAAGCTGATGTAAATCTGCAGTTTCCCAAAAGAGACCTCCCCTGTCCCTGCAGCGAATATATTCACCTCTCTCCTATTAGCACTAAGACTACACAGCAAGCTGGCAGAAGGAAGTGATCTAGCTGGAAACTATTTGTTTTTTGGTGGAGGGAGAAAGAGAGTAGAAAAAAACTTCCATTTCCTTGATCAGTTTATTGTGCAACTACACAAGCACTGGTTTCACCAACAGAGGAGGAGCAGAACATGCCTGCAATGAGGAATCGGGCCATACTGCCTTTTCTGGTAGAGCATTTTTTAAGGCTGCTCAACCAAATCATGAGACTACACAGCATTAGTACATTGTGAGTTTTTTAGACTTTGATCTATTTCACTTTCAAAAAATAAACTGCAAAATAAAAAAAAAATGACATTTTGATACTTTGAATGATGTGTGCTCACCTGTTTTAACATCCTAAATACATACTGATCATTCTATGATGAGATACTAGTGAATTACTTTTTTATAAAAATACTTTCTTTACTATATGTTGCTAATGGCAATACTCAAGATCAGTTTTATTTCTAAAATAAAAGCTTTTAACTGAGAAGCGGATCATTCTATTTGACAGTAACTGCAAATGAAATATTAAATTAGCTTTGGTGGAGACCAGAAGTTTATAAAAAGTTGGAAAGAATACACAATACCTCTGTGAGGGCATTTAAAACTCCTTCTCTGAGTTCATCCCCTTTCTGTGATTTCTCTTTCTCTTTTGTTTAAAATAAATGAGAAAAAAGGGCTAACTTCACAGAATCACAGAATCATTAAGGTTGGAAAAGAGCTTTAAGATCATCAACTCCAACCATCAGCCCAACACTATCACGCCCACTAAACCATATCCTGAAGTGCAACGTCCACACGTTTTTTTAACATCTCCAGTGATGGTGACTCCACCACTGCCCTGGGCAGCCTGTTCCAATGTCTGACCACTCTTTCAGTAAAGAAATTTTTCCTAATACACAATCTAAACCTCCCCTGGTGCAACTTGAAGCCATTTCCTCTCCTTCTATCGCTGGTTACTTGGGAGAAGAGACCAACACCCACCTCACCACAACCCCCTTTCAGGTAGTTGTAGAGAGCGGTAAGGTCTCCCCTCAGCCTCCACTTCTCCAGACTAAACCATCCCAGCTCCCTCAGCCGCTCCTCATCAGACTTGTTCTCCAGACTCCTCACCGGCTCCGTTGCCCTTCTCTGGACACACTCCAGCACCTCAACGTCCTTCTTGGAGTGAGGGGCCCAACACTGAACACAGGATTCGAGGTGCGGCCTCACCAGTGCCCAGTACAGGGGCACGATCCCTGCCCTGCTCCTGCTGGCCACACTAGTGCTGATACAGGCCAGGACGCTGTTGGCCTTCCTGGCCACCTGGGCACACTGCCGGCTCATGTTCAGCCGGCTGCCAACCAGCACCCCCAGGTCCTTTTCCGCCGGGCTGCTCTCCAGCCAATCCTCCCCAAGCTTGTAGCACTGCATGGGGTTGTTGTGACCCAAGTGCAGGACCCGGCGCTTGGCCTTGTTAAACCTCCCATGGGGCATACAGTTCTGTAGACTTTAAGCTGTACAGGGAGGTAGTGTTTTAGCACCACTCCACAGCTTGCAGTGCATCCATATGGAAATGCTGCCTCTCCATTTTTTGTTCTCCAGGCCCCAACTCCCAGCAGCACCCAACACTCAGAAGACATGTTATCACTGGTGGGCTACACAAGGGTGGAAAACACTGCTACAGAGGCTAACGTAGACTTCTGCCTCCTATATTAAATCATCTTGGTGAGCAAAGAATGAAAAAATGCACTCCCCAAACTTCCTACTTTGTATTCAACCATCTAAAACCCAAAAGAGAAAAATACTGAGTTTTACAGCACAGTCCCCTGTTCAGCTCTTACTCCAGTGATGATAGTCCTCACTCGTATCAGGACAGCAACAACAAAATCATACTCAAACATCTGTATGAATCTGCCAACTGCAAAGCTTTGCTGCTTGTTAAGTTTACTTTTTGGTTCATCCTACTCTCCTGTAAAACTTCTTCGCTCGTTACAAATTGACAACCGCAAAACCTGCTTTTTTGTTCTAAAGAACAGAAACGATCCTATATGACATGTAATTGTGAGATTTTTATCCTGTTAAAAGACCATACCGTTCAACAAGAGTTTTGCTTGAATAATTCAGGACTCTGTTATTTAGCTCAGAGGGATTGAGTGCAAAGTAAAGACTGCAGGATTGGGCCTTATATAGCTTGTAGTGAAAGACTATTGTAGGCTACAGATGTATTGTGACTACATAATGCTGACTCTGTACATGTCTTTACTAATTCAGCATCCATTTAAAACATTACAAAGAAGCCTCTGATACCTTCAGACATTGAATTGTCAAATCAGTATCTGTAGTTGTGGTATCCACATACTATGGACAACAGCAGCATCAATTTTCATTTTGCTGGTTTATACACAAAGAAGGTAAGGTACTTTATATCTGACAATTATACTAATGCTATTAGTATCTAAATACATGTCAATTACATAATTTTGCAGTAATATAATACAGTCATATACCATTTCATTTTGAGAACAAAAGTACTACGTCAATGAGACTTACAGGACGAGCAAGATTTGGATGCAGATCTGAAAGTGCAACAAAGTCCCGTGTTGAACTAGAATAAGCCATTCTTTATCTGTAACTTGAGAAAGCTAATTTAGATTTTTTAAAAAAATCTAAACAAATCACTTAAAACTATTCATAGCGAGAATAGCAAGTTATTTTTTAACACAAATGTTTTGACCTAAACAGCATCTGTTTTCAATAAAAAGTATTTCAAGCCATCTGAAGCAGACAATTCTGTATTGTTTGTATTTGGCGATGTAAGTTATGAATTTTACTATAACTACCTATGCTTCTCAAATAAAGGTCTGTAATTTTTTTTTATTTATTTATTCAGCATTAAATTACTCCATTAGCACCAGCCTCTGAAAAATATTTACCCTCCTTCTCCTGTCTGGGAAGTCCAACAGAATTTAATGAGGCAGTTCATATATAAAAGGCCATTTACATGGGAGGAAAGAAAAGTGTTGGGTTGCAAACCACCTTAATTGAGGTTTTGGACTTAATATTAAACTACTTTAAAACGTGAGTTCAGTCCTTCCTCAAAGTAGAAAAGTTTTGGATTTATGAAAATAAATTTTTTACAAATCAGTTGTTTCCAGGCTGCCAACATAGCATTACTGCCCATTCCTGTGAGCTACTGTGCTCACAGTGGATGCCAAAAGTTGCGCCTTGGACGCTTTGTTAGCCCGTCTGAATGCCTCTTATTATTTCATGGGTACCCTCAGAGACATTATTGATTTCTAGCAAATAGTTGTCAGATTCTATTATTTTTTTTTAAAGGAACCATCAAGTTGTCCAAATCTTAATAACCTTTAATATGAGAGAACTGCTGACATTTTTCAGAGGACTCCTGTTCAGACTTTATAACAAAAGTCCTGAAGGGCTTTCTCAGTCTTTATACCTGGCCCCTTGCATGAGGATTGTTAACCATTTTATTGGGCATTAGTATAATGATCTGTTGAACACACTAGAAAAGACACAGTCTACACTTCAAAAAAGTAAGCAGTTATCTGAGAACAAAATTATTTCTCTAAAAGAGCATTTCAAACTAAACTCTCACAGAAAGATATACCAAATTTACCTTACAAAAACTACTGAACAACAGGGCCCTCTAAGCTATTCCCATCCTATTATATGGAAGAATTCACGTTCACTTATGTAGGAAAGTCACCTCAACTATCCCTCCAAGGCATATTAATATTCTTGCCTCAAAAGAAGTTAAATATTGCTAAATTACATACCTCCCACCACAGCTGAACCAAGTTAAAGAAAACAGCAGTGGGAACACATGTATCCAAGGAAAATGAGGCGGTTTAGGATTTAAAATGCTGCAGGCCCTGAAAGGGGAAGCTGCAGCATGCAACTGCAGCCTCACTTACCCCTCAGAGGCAGGGGTGGAGCTCCTGAGGACGGCGGAGGAAACTTTCCCCACCACCACCGAGGATCAGACCTTCTTCTGAGAGAAAGGACAAGATGGAAATCACAGTAAATAAAAAGTATGAAGCCATCAGCACCACCACCCCATCCCAAACTGGTGTCTGGCACCAGATGAGTTTGCACTCCCAAGGCCAGGCCAGGCTCTATGTAGCAAAAAGAATTTTCTTGCATGAGCCCATCATCATCCTCATTCCTTCCGCTGCCCAAGCAACACATGGCGGCTGTCCCACACAGGCAGGGACAGCGTCAGCTTGGAGGCTGAGCGGGCAGGAGCCCTTACCACAGCCCCACCTCTGCCAAGGGGTCTCAGGGGAGAGACAGACCAGCCGGGATGGGAAGGGAGCGCCCTGAAGGAAAGGCGTGAGGTACTCAGGACAGGGAGACAAAATGGCGGCGAGTGCCGTGGGCGGGAAAAGGGCTTTGCGCCCCCTTGCTGTGTGCGACCTTCCTTCAGGGAAGCACAGGGCAGCACAGGCGGGAGGGGCAGCGGTGTGTGGGGGCCGGCAGG
>NW_010533493.1:0-664 GCF_000687285.1 Phaethon lepturus
ACATCGGCTTTGTGGAGCTCGCACAAAGACATCGTTAAGTAAAATTTGAATATCCGATGTTGGCAAGAGATTTGATCCAGTGCAATACTTTATTTTATTACGAATATATTCTGCACCCAGGCGGCCGCTTTTCTTGTAACAAACGTTATAACTTACTCTAATGTAGCAGAGAGATACCGCTCCCGTTCGCAGTGCCTTTATTAAAGCAAACTCCATTCCTGCGGCGTTTCCCCTTGGCTCTGACCGAAGGGCCGTGTCGGGCTGGGCATGCCGAGCCCGAGGCTTTGCAGGGCAAAGGCTGGATTTCTCTCCATCAGTTTTCACTTGAGTTGTTCAGAAATTTGCAGTGACACTTGAAATATGTGATTAAATTCCCAAAGTGACCAGGTCACCATACCGATGCAAAAGCTTGATTGTAATATGTTGCACGGCCGCATCCTGCATCCAGCCCGCTGCAGCGCCGGCTGCGCTCTCCTGGGCTCTGGGTGTTATTATCGTATTAATTCATACGTGGTAGCCTGACAGTAACATGATTCACAGAGCCAATAACAGTTTTTGATAACAATAATGCAATTGCTAAGCCTGAGTCCTTAACCAGTACAGCTCAGTGGGGAAACATTGACTTCAGATATGTTGTGCTGCTTCAGTTCCTAGTAGTCAAAAT
>NW_010533493.1:682-5610 GCF_000687285.1 Phaethon lepturus
AATACTTAATATTGATTTCCTTTTTAAAAAAAAAAAAAAAAAAAAGAATTAGTCATGGCGTACTGTTTCATGGCAATTAATGTTTTTAATATATGAA
This sequence comes from Phaethon lepturus, assembly GCF_000687285.1. NCBI lineage: Eukaryota > Metazoa > Chordata > Aves > Phaethontiformes > Phaethontidae > Phaethon > Phaethon lepturus. The sequence continues at coordinate 780 of NW_010533493.1, forward strand.
AACACAGCATTACGTTGTGCAGGTTTGACACTTATCCAAAGTAACTAGTCTTTGCAGTAATGAATCTTAAAATTTTTCCCCACTATAAGAAATAAAATAACTGTAAATAATTTGTCAAAACCTGGACATCTCACCAAGGTTTTAAGACTTTTTCAGCATGTGAGTAAATCAAGTTCTGCCCCATCCTGCCGCTCGTCCCACCTGGAAAGGAGGAGCTGCGGGTCCCCAGCCCCACACGGGGAGCTCCCCAGCCCGCTGCCTGCGTGCTGAGCTGGCCGCGCGTGTCTCCGCGGCGGTTTGCTCCGTGCAGGCGATGCAGCGCCAGCAGTGCCCGTGCCACCGGACAGCCTGACCCCTGATTTTTCCAGTCCTTGGGAACAGAGAAGCGGCTATTTCCTTGCAACAGCCTCCGAGGTCAGGGCTGCTGGCTGGCGTGTCAGCAAAAGGCAGTGCCGAAAGTCGCACTGTGTCCTCGACGTGGGCACGTCCCCAGCGGCTGAGTCGGGGTGGCCCCAGGCACTGCCCCTCTGCAGCAGGAGCAGGGACACACCGAGCACCCGGCAGCTGGTGCCAAACGAGCCCGTCCCAGCCCCACAGCACAGGCACCCCCCCGCTCATAGTCCCTCTCCCAGAGCAGATACCGTCTGTGGTTCAGCGCCGTGGAGATGATGTTTAAATAGGATGAGAGCACTCGGCATAGTAACGATGGGTCGTCTTTAATCTGCTTAATCCGCCGTTCTCCGTTTGAGAAAACTGGGGGTGTTGCATCCAATTTGAATGCAGGTAATGATGAATTCACATCAAGAGCCCCTAACAGTAACTCGGCACGAGAACTGCAAAAGCTGGGTAAAAATGCTTGCCGCCTTTGCATGCCTGTAAAAGCACAAACGCAATTCCAGCACGGGGACACTGGCATAAGGAAGTGCAGCTCCCGGCGGTGGTGTGATGCTGGGGAGCTCTGCAAGCATCTGTCTGCGGGCAGCGGGACTTTAAAGTCCCCACCTAGGCCAGATGCTGTGCTCACAGTTCATCCTTAATGCTGAAGTTCACATGTTTTCACTTCGAAATAGTTTTTACAGCAGTTCTTGTAGCTTTAAAATAGTACTTGTAATAGGCAGAAAGTTTTAGTGTCAGGAGAAATCCTGGTATAACTGTATTTCAGAAAAGTGATATGACCGTGCTGAGTTTTTAAATGGGCGTTGGAACAGCTGGCAGCAGCGTGGGCACGACTGTGGGGAGCCCACCGGGTGGGAGTTGTGTGATGCTAAAATACATGTAACGCCCACTTGTAGGGCAATCCCCGTCCACGGGCAGTAGCCCCATGTAGGTAGCTCACAGGCAAGCTGTTAAGGATTTTCCGAGTTCTCACAGTAAGTCACTTCTTTAGCAACACTAATTACAATGGTTTTGTTTAAAATTTTGCTTTCAGTATGTCGGGTTGGGCTTTTCCTATTCAGATACTACCTGGATGCCGCTGTTTTATTTAGCCATCACTGTTAGTCATTAAATACCCTTGATTGCAATGTTACATAGGAAGCGAAAGGCCACCGAGGCACCAGCGTTCCACCAGAGCTGTGATGACACCGGGGCTCGTGTCTCGTTTCTCCTCCCTGTCCCCACTGCACCCGGGGCCACCGAGGAGCCCAGGGATTGTTCCCAAAATTCACTCAATTGCAGGCACCCGTGCCTTTCTGCCAGCTCTTGTCTTACGGTGATTTTTTTTCCTTTTGTCCTTATTTTTCTTATTCAACGGCACCATCTGAGTGATGGAAATTTAGACTGATTTCATCCATGGAAACAATTGGGCTGAAAAAGCTGCCTTTTCCTTGCCCATTCTGCAACCGCAGTGAGAAAACGCCGGGTGTGCTCTCCTGAACAGCAAAGGGGATCGCGCAGGATGGGTCGGGTTGCGGGTGCTGAGGGTCCCGCCGCATTGAGTGCCGAGCGTCGCGCAGCCCTCCCTGTCGCCCACATCGGACGGGGACTGCGGCAGCCCCCGTGATGCGGCAGCGGGGCTGCAGGTTTTCGGGCAGTGGTTGCGTAGGAGCACACAGCCATAAGGGAGAGCGGAGCTGCTCCTCGGCCAGAGCTCACCCCCGGGTGCCTGAGCAGGAGAGCATCATGGATGCACTTTGTTTTTCAAGTGCGCCCACAGGATTTGACTGGGTTTCCGATCACAAATGACCATCTCTCATTTTTAAAGTCCTGTGAGCCGAGACGCCATTGGGAGCAGGTGCCTGAGCAAACGCCCCGGCGGGGCTGGGCGCAGGGTGGGTGCCAGCACTGCGCTAGGCACCCCTCCTGGAGGGGTGAGTGGGTGGGTGCCGTGGTGCCCGGGACCACCGGCATGTCAGGCTTCCCTCCATCTCAGCCCAACACAAACGTCTGCCGACGGCGAGTAATCTCCGGCATGTTGGGAAAGTTAAGCCCATAAGTACTGCCCTGAATTAGAGCTTACAGCTGAAGTAGCCCTGCTGAGATCTGTAAAGATAATTTTGGTCTTCCCGATTAAAGCTGAGAGCAGAATCTGTCCTCAGGAAACACATCTCCAATCACGTCCCATCGGAGGCGAAGCATCACCGTGACTGCTTTTGGAAGCAGCACGCTTCTTATTGAGGGTGGGAGCTGCCCGCAGCCACTCTGCCACCATCAGAGGTGGACCCAGGCTCGCTGAACTTCTCATAGAGATGGTTCTGAAACAAATATCATCCCTTGAGCAAATAACCACAAGGTAATGAAGCAAGCAATCTTAAGGAGAAAAAAAAAATCAGGTTTCGTTCTAATGTTAGTTTAGGTCTACGTGGGACAGCAAGTGCTGCAAAGATGCAGCGTGAGCGCTGCTCACCTCCTGCTGCATCTTCTTCTGGCCAGGTATCCCCACCCATCTCACCTCCTTAAAGCAGGAATAGAAAGGGCAGCTGAAAAAAAGAGATCAAACAGCAATGAAAAACACACAGCTGAGTCTGTGAAACTCCTGGCAGTAATGGATTTCTGTTCTGCACCTCATGATGTGACTTCTCTCCCTGCCCTACTGCTGGTCACTGTGTTTAACAGCGGAACGTGTGCTCCTGGCCCTGCACGCTCAGCCTGCATCCTGGTGAGCTCATCCTGGGAAACTGGGATTCTCCTCAACCGCTAACTCTAACGCAGACTGTAAAATTTCTGCAGCGATGCTGACATCAAGCTGGAGTCACTTCCCTGCTCCTACCTGCCATCATCTGTTCCCATCCCAGGTGATGAGGGAGGGTGGCCAGGACACACGGACGTGCTTGGGGTGGCAGACGGCGGGCGCGCAGAGGCGGCTGCTGAGGGCTGCACTTTGCTTTCAAACCTGAGGACCATAGATGTTTCTCCAGCTCTTGCCCCCCATGGTTACACCACTATATGGTAATATCAGCCCACTTTTTTTCTTTTTTTTAAAAAGATGCTAAAATGTGTGGAAAGGCTTGAAAATCTGACCTGCAAACCAAGATGTTCAAAGCCAGAGTGAAAATAAACAGCTCCTGATGGTTGCTGCTATTGTTCTTGGGGATAATGGGAGAGAGGCAGTGCGGGCTGGGGAGGGAGGGCTCTGATTCATAATTTGTCAACCCACAATGTTTACAGTACTTAGGCTGGGAAAAATACCTGTTCACAGAAACGATCCTCAGTAGGCTTTGCTTTCTACTTACTGCCATTGCTTAGTAACAGCTCTATTTTTAAATGCCGAGAGGGTATTAGACAAAAAAAAAGAAAGTTTACTCAATCTCTGATCTAACGGGCGTTAAACTCAATGGGGACGTGGCCGTTGGCCTCAGGGGAGCTGGCCCGAGCATGGGTGGGCTGCAGACACGGTGAGCCCTGTGCTGGCGGCTGGGGGCTGCTGGTACCAAGAGCTGCCCCCACCAACCTTCAACTATATAAAAAAAAAATCAGTAAAATCTGTGCGCTCCTCAGCGTTGCCAGCTGATGGTGACCTCCCAGAGCAGGCAGGTAAAACCTGTCAACACGAGTGATGGGACTTTCCTAGTGCAGCTAGAGGTGGGCTGACGAGGAAGGAGAGCGTGGACGCAGACAGCTGAGCTTGGGAAGCAGGAGCAGGGGCTCTTCAGGGGCACCCAGCGGCTGCCCTCCTTCCCCGGGTGATCTTCCTCCACCCCAGCCTCCCTTTGGAAAGAAATCTCTTACAGCTTCTGCTAAGACATATTTCCAGGAGTACCCAAATCTCCTGAAATACCATCCTTAGTATTTGGGAAACTGCTTTTGCAAGCCCCATGGAGTCGGGAGCGCAGCCCGTCCGTCCTGCTGCTCCGGCCCCCAGCGCTGCCCCACAGCAGTACTGGGACGTCGTGGCCACGTCCTGCCCGCGTCATATTCCCTCCTTAAAAATACTGAGATAAACGGGATGTGTTGTTTTGGACTAATCCCCGTGCCCGATCCACTGAAGGTCATGGAAAGCTAATTCACTTCACTGGGATTTGCAGCGGACAGCGTATTTCCCTCCTCCCAGGTCTAATGATCAGCATTTATTAGTTCTTTTCCTTTCTCGAGAATACAGCAGATAAACTCATTGAAATCCCTCGGGGACATAAATGTGCTTGGCCAAGGGAGAGCCCCGTGGCATTAAAGAGCTGGTCTTTCTGCTAACAGGTTGTCCCTAAAGACTCGTGCCACCATCATCCATTGTTGTGTTTTTAATATATTTATATAAGGGTATTTATATACGGCATTAAATACGTGCAAAAAATCAATTGTTTTGTGGTTGATCCAATGTCAAAACGAGGCTCAGGGTTTTGGTAACTGCAAAGCCGTTTAACGCGTACACATTTGATTGCCACCAATATCATTCCTG
>NW_010533493.1:5641-6322 GCF_000687285.1 Phaethon lepturus
GTCATAATAAGAAAGTAATAAACCAGAACATAAATGGCTGCTTTATTTTTTGAGACGTCCCAGTGACGCTGGTTTGGGAGCCCTGCCAGGCTGCAGCTGCCTTCTGCTGCCGGCTCCTCTCCTGCCTGCCCGCGGAGGGTCCCTGGAAGTGCAGTGCTTTGCTGGGAAGGGGAAACTCGTGCACAGCAGCTACTCAAAAGCCATCTACAGATGGAAAAGTAGGGTGAGTTACCAAATACCCAGAATCCCAGAAATGATTTAAAGCGTTTTTGATAGCTGTGAATAATAAGAGGATGTCAGGAAAATACGTGCTTTTTTAAAAAAATGATGAAAAGTATGTTATGAACAGAGTCCCAAGTGTGAAAATGGCAGTTTCCTGGGACATTTAAAGCCAGAGTGATCGTAATAGTGAACCTTTATGGAGGAGTAAACTGGATCAGCTGGTAGATGGTTTACATTGCTCATGTCTATGAAGCAATACGCGCTCTGGGACGTATTCTGCAACGGGTGGTGGTCTTACCATCACGGCCTCCTTAGAGGCATTTCTTTCAGTGCAGCTTTTATGAGTCCTCCTTACATGCACGTGCTATTCTGCACACAGCGTGTGGCTGTGCATCGCCAGGCACTCGCTTGTGAGCGGCACGAAACCCCCGGCATGCCGAAGCGGAGCGCGCCGCAGGC
>NW_010533494.1:0-3288 GCF_000687285.1 Phaethon lepturus
GCTCCTCAGCGCCCGGGCGGCTCGGTTCCCGCGCTGCCTAGCCCTGGAGCTCATGGCGTTACTCCCTCTGGGCCAAGGCACTTTCCCGGGAATACAGCCCATGCTGCAGGTCAAGGGTCTCTCGGACTAAGTCCTACAGACCTGTTAGCAGCGACCAAACTGACCGCAGCAGGGTTAATCACCTCCCGAATCGTAGGGTCAGTGTAGCACCCTCCCTCCTTCCCTCCCTCCCTTTCCTCTCATTTTATTGCAGGGGGGGGGTGTGTGTGTGTGTGTGTGTGTGTAATCTTCCATGTGGCTCACCAAAGTGTTTCTCATCTGCAGCTAAGCAGCCCCCCACAACTTCCCCACTGGGCCTCTCCATGCTGCTCACTGGAGACACTCTCCACAGCAAGAAGAGCCCATCCAACGGTCACCAAAGAGTTGTCACACGCAGGGAGGAAAGGGCTGCACACCTGACCCAGTGGGGAGTCTGCAGCCCAGTAAAGCATTGCTTGTCTTTTATAGGTAGGTTTACCTGGGGATGCAGACCCAGACTGTGAAGTACCTGTGACAGATAAGAGGACAGAGTGCCATGCAAGGCCAGCTAGAAAAGCCTTTGGAGGTGCCTGAAACCTTAGGCTGAACCAGCAGCAACTGAAAGCAGCCTGTTTTAGAGCATTAGTCCCACTTAAAACCAACGTCTGTGAGATATGGTAGACATGTTCTGGTCAGTCTAATGGGAAGCCCATTTATACAGAAGACCCAGAGACAGACCTGGACTGATTTCTTGTGGTTAAGGTCAAAGATTCTGTGTTCAGTGGACCAGCGGACCTTGGCTAGAAGCAGCCCTTACCAAGCTGCCATAGGAACAGAGAGCACGTGACACCCTGTGTGTTAGTCCAGAGCACCCATTGCCACCTCTCCTGCTCAGGACAAGCAGTTACAGAAAAGCTGGAATTTCTAGCAAAATGTCTATCTCCTCCTAAACCCCAGATATGCAAAAATTGCTGGGGAAAGGTTAGGCATTTCTCAGGTGTTACATTCTTCATCTTTCCAATGTTTCTTTTTTTTTCAGACCATGATCAGAAAAATGTGCTAAAGATAAAGCTAGTATTTTGTGGCTCCTACCCACCTCCCCCTTCATCATTACAAAAGCTGGTGTTCTCAACCATGTCTGATCCCTCCTAATGCATCAGGCTACCTCCCAGCTGCCTGGCAGGCCACAATCTGCTCCTCTCCCAGTTCCTGTCTGCCACTGAAGGCACATAACAGTGCAATCTGACAGCCATGCAAGCTGCCAAAATCCTACCCAATGTGAGCCAGCACATCCTGACTTCAGTGCAGATCTTCCTATTAGTTTCAGCCGGCACAAATCAGAAACCCTCTCTGCTGCTGAAAGTCCTTTCCAAACTAAGGGGCTTTTGCCCCCATCCGAGCAGCTCCCAACCATCGCAAGGCTGCTTCCAGAATCGGCCACTTGGTAAGTGCCGTGACTGGAGAGTTAATCAGAAGCAGCCTTGTGGCACTCAGAGAGCTGCTTGGACAGGGAATTTCCAAGAGCATTGAGTACATCTGAAGAAATCATAGCACTGACAGGAGAAGTGGTTATGTCCAAATTATTATCTGAAGCTAAAGCATTTAGTAAAAGTGTCCTGCAGCCAAGTTCCTGGCATGTCTTGGCAATAGCTTACTGCTCTCTTCTGCCTTCTTAAAAACATGAGGGAAAGCTGCCGTGCACAAACATTTTTATCATTGTCTCTCAATACCCAAGGCACTTGACACAGCAAGAAGAAACCTCTCCACAGAGACCATGCAGTCCTGAAGCACATTTTGGAAACAGCTGTCAGGCCTCATGAATAACAAATGAATTACAAACTGCATTAGAGTATCACCGTGTCAGCTAATACCCTAGTAAGGGTTTCTGGCTTTATCACAGACATTAGATACAGAAAAGATCTTATTAGGCCTAGCTCATCCTTGGGGAACACAGCAGGATTAGTCTCTATAGGATAAGTGCAAGTGCTTTGTTTTACCTGGGCAAGAGAGATCTGTGATTGATTTCCCACCTGCAAGGTCCTAGGGACAGGAGTGCTGAAGATCTGAGTTGGGCAAGTGCACCTCTACTCCTGTCCAGACCTTTTCACTGTTACTGCAAGCCCAAAGGGAAAACAGTTTCTTGCTGATAACTGTCATTTGACTTAATTATAATCCTCCTATACCTACCTGGTTTCAGTCACATCTTTTTTCCCCATCAGCTGGCAACATTCATCCCTGCTTTCCCTACCTCTGCCAGGGGGTTGTGAATATCCACAACACGCTTGCTCAGTGACATCCACAAGAAAGGGAAATGGTCTGAAGAGTTAACCCAGGTACTGACCTCTCCCTCCAGCCAAAAGTGGGGCTGAAAACTGGCTTGCAGCTTCTCAGAGCACTGAGAGGACTCAAACACAGTGAGGTGTTAACTGGGCACTTCCAGGACATCGCACGAGCTAGGGACTTCTCATATCCCTCAACACACCCCCATACCTATTTTACTGCCTGCTGTCCTGTCCTTCATTCCAGAGGTTATTTGCAGTTCCTTTCCCCATGGCAGCTGTGTGTGCCCCCCAAACCTGCCTTCTCCCCATCCTGTTTCCTTTCATTGGGTTTTTCAACTTCTCCAAGTGCAGTGCAGGATTTGGTAATCCTCCCTGTTTCTCCTCCAACTTGCCTGCTAGATGTTAGGTACCCATTCCTTTCCCCATGGCAGGAGCTCTGGGCACACACATCCCTGTGTTGCTCCCACTTCCAGTGGTTCTGTCCCCAACCTTTTCCCCATACACATCATCCCTCAAAGTGTCTGAAGACAGAGCAAGGCTATTCAATAGATTAAGGCATTCTCTGAGAGGAAGAGGAGCAGGTGGATGATGGAGGCTGGAGTCCACTGTGAAGAAGGTAGCTGAGGTCTCTGGCAGTGCTGCAAAAGCCAGCACTAGCCTTTTCAGATCTATATCTCACACTCTCTCTTAACCAAGCATCGTCATGTGTGGGCTGTACGCAATTCTGCTGTCAGTTGTTTTCATTGACATTGGTTCTACTTTCAACTGGAGGAACCAAATATTCACTGAAACAGCAACAGATAAAAAGGAACCTAAATGATGGTCTCCAGGCTAGAAATTCCCATCCCTGAGTCGACGCATATTTTAAGCCAAATGAAAGAGATCTGAGAAGAAAGGCTGGGAGAAAATACAAGTTAAACTAATAGTCTGGTAGTTAGGAGGATTGCCTGGGAGATACAATATCACAGAATCACTAGGTTGGAAAGGA
>NW_010533495.1:0-18443 GCF_000687285.1 Phaethon lepturus
TGTTGTCAGGCATGGCGCTCGTTCGGAAGGGGTGCGAGTGTACGCTCAGCCCCTGGCCTCCTCTTGGCTTGTATTTTTCATGCATCTTTAGGCCTCGTCCGCTCTTTCATCCTGCTCCCTCTGAGAGCGCTTTCCTCGCTCCACACCTCTGCGCAGCTTCACGTAGCTTCTACTTCTGTGCAGTAACCACTCGCCTGAGGAATGTTTTGGTTTCGTTCCACAGATGAAACCTCCCCTACTCCACCCCTCTCAACCCCCTTCCTTCGCATCCGTGATGCTGGCGTCTGGCCCAGGATGTGCAGGAGTCGGTCCTTACCCACTGACAGGGTTTTTCTGCTGCTACCTTGCAGCCTTTCTGGGCGAGGAGCTGGTGCTCTGTTCTGCTGAGAGAGGAGGTGCTTTAGCTTGCAGTTGCATCAGCCGCCGGCTTTGGATCTCGGGCTGAGGTCTGTAAAAAACACGCCAGGGTGCCATCCCCTGCTGCTGCCTTTGCTGTGAAGAGCAAAAGCTGTTGGATGGCTTCAATTTCCTTTCCCTTGCACATTAGGAAGTTTGAGGGCCCTGGAGGCTGTTTACCCTTAATGCTGGTGGTTGACCCGGCCCGGCGCTCGGGTTGTAAGCATGATGAGCAGGCGACCTTCAGCGCAAGGGCAGGCTGCACTGCTGCGATGGGCAGCAGTGTTCAAAGGCAGGAAGAGTGCAAGGGGCAGGAAAAGCGAGTGATGTGAAAAAACCCACATCGCACAACTGTGAAATGCCCTTGGCAAAGTGCAGACCTTAAATTCCCGATGTGAAGAGCTAGAGGGAAGTGAGCAAACCTGGATGCCTTTATGGTGCGCTCTGAAGTATGAAAAAAATCAGGCAAAAAGTCTGTTTTGTGTTTATCCCTTTCAAATCACTGTTTGTTAGCCCTGTGACAAATTGTGCCCCATAAAGACAGTAGCTCTTGGGCTCCTCCTGCAAGGTGTTTTTCTTGGCAAAAGGCAAGATGTAGCTATTACGGGAATCAGCTGAAGCCTCTCAGACTGGTGGGCATAGGCAAGAAGCATGATGGTGCAGGTGCTCTCCAGAACCCTTAAACTTTTTTTGTCATAGCACAGGGAATTTCTTAGGAAGGAAATTCGTAAGAATGAGCTCAGCTTTTTCACAGAGCTCTCTGATTTGAGCATTTCCAGTCTGCTTTGCATAGTTCAACAGCTGCCCCACAAGGAGGAGATCACTGTAGTTATTTTGAAGACACCTTGTTGGCATTCTCCAGTCTGCAGCTGTGATACCTTTCTGTTCTTCCTGACCCCTGCTGTGAGCTCTTTTGCTCTCCATAAATTAGAAGCAATTTCTGTGCAGTCAAGGCTTAAATTACAGTTAAGCATGTGCCATTCTATTCTGCCAGAACAGGAGGTATCTATTTTGCCAGACCACTGAGGCTGCTTGGGAGCTGTAGAAGAGCAGGGTCCAATTCTTCCTGGATCCAGCAGGTTTTGCCCATCTCTGGTTGCTCAGATACTGTGATTTCCTTGTCTGAAACATGATGTCGTGTAATGCTAACAAAAGCAAAAGCACGTGCAGCCTTTGCTCCCTGGAACTGTGTACCACCGCCTACAGAAGAGCTGTTTCCTTCCAGCCGGCAGCTCTCCCTTGGCTGAGAGGGAAAGACTCGGACAAACAGGCGTGGACCCCGGCTACAAGTCCCCACCACGGGTACAGAGCAGGGGACAGTTCCCAGACAGAGGCAATACCTTCATCTTGAAACGTGGCCAAATAGGTGCAAATCCCCGTACTGCTCTGCATGAGCATGTATGAGCAGGGAGGAGGGAAGGTGGGAGTCTTTGAAGAGAATTGGGGAGTGATGTGCAGCGTGAAGGCAACGTAGCTCGCTTCCCGTGGGTCAGTAAGGAAAACAGTCTGTGGAAAAGGCTTTAAGAAAAGGCACTGAGACCTTCACCTAGTTTTACCTCAATGCAGCGTTCAGCTTAGATCCTGTCATGTCTTTCAGAAGTACCTGAGGCGTTGTTGATGTTGGCAGGAGGAGCCAGGACTGATGAGCACAAGGGAGAAGCAGAGATGCCTGGGACCGTGTGGGGGTGAATTCAAAGCGCCAATGTCTGTTTGCAGCTGGCTAGATAGCAAAAGGCAGATCTAATTCCCTCAGTGCCAAATGTGCAGAGCTACTGTTGTCCCTCAGCCAGATAATTGGGAGAGGAGGAATTATCCAAAGGCAGGCAACTATCTTTTTTCCTCCTCTTCTGGCTTGCTTCAGTTTGGGCTGTGGATTTTCACCCGTCACTGCATGTCTGTTGATAAAGCAATCTTTGAAAACTCCAGTTCATCCTTTCTTGGGGCAGTTGTGCTAGATAGATACACACATTACAGGACCAAATAGACCCTAGCAACAGTCTTGCATGTCCAAAAGAGGAATTGTCTCGAGCTAAAAATGCAGCAGTGCTTACATTTTCCCAGCGAGGAAAGTTCAGGCCCAAGTGTGAATGCCTCCAGGGACTGAGATCGATCACTGCTTCTGGATTTAGAACGAATCCATGACTTTGCAGAAACACCACAGTTTTGCAGCTTGGTTCTTCCACGTGTAGTAGTCCTTGAACTGTAGCTCTGCTCAGCCTCATGGTCTCAGCTTTGCTCTAACCACCCTGTGTTAGCTGATTTCATGTGCTGCCTCTGGCCGCGTTGAAGTCTGCCCTTGCTCAGAAGAATTATGGAAGATGCGCTCCATTTCTCAGCCCGCGGTTTGGGGGTCTTTTTGGTTACTGTTTAATCTTGTCAGGATTTGGCAGGAACAAGACCAACAGTCATGCAGATTCCCCTAGGAAGCTGTTGTATCATTTTGCTGTTACTCGGGAGGTTGGGCTGTCCGCTCCTCTTAGTGCGTTGGCTGTAACGGTGCGTGCCGTCGGTTTGACCAGTGGCGTACTGGGAGAAAGCGTAGGGGTAGTGGGTGTCCCTATGCCAAGGCCCTGGGGGTATGGAGGGGTGCTACAACCCCGTGGTCTGCCTTCCAAACCTGTAGCCTCCTTCCTTTATGTATCTGTCAGAGAGTGCATGTTTGGTTTCAAATGAATCCTTTAATTTCTTACAGCGCTTCTAAACCAATGGGTTAGACGAGGTATTCGGAGAACTTACATGGCAGGAGACAGGACTCCAGCTTTGACTAACAGCAAAGGGCATTCAGAAGTCCATGACAGAAAATAGAGACCGAAAATGGTGACGGGGATTTTGAACAGAGCTGTAATAAATCAGTGGGGCAGTTAGTTACCCAAAGATGAAATCTTTAAGCCAAGATCAGTTGTCTTCTTGAATGACAAGCTCTACAGAGCACAAGCTAAAAGTGATAAGACATTGCCTGAATGGCCCCTCTGCTCTGGATTCTGCAGGGTAGGCAAGGTAGTGGTAATGCTGCTTTCTTAAGCAAAGACGTGTTCAGAAGGGCTACTTTGGCCTTAAGGGGAAAAAAAAATCAGAGGACACAAACAAACAAACAAAACCCCACCTGAAACTTGCTCTGCCCTTCTTCCCAAACAGCTGTAACTTACACTTTTGTTGTGGCTCATTCATTTCCAGGTCCATTACCAGAGCCTACTACCGGAACTCGGTTGGCGGACTCCTCCTCTTTGACATTACAAACCGCAGGTCCTTCCAGAATGTCCACGAGTGGCTAGAGGAGACCAAGGTGCACGTCCAGCCGTACCAGATCGTCTTTGTTTTGGTAGGTCACAAGTGTGACCTTGACACACAGCGGCAAGTCACCAGGCACGAGGCTGAGAAACTGGCTGCCGCATATGGTATGAAGTACATTGAGACTTCAGCTCGGGACGCCATTAACGTGGAGAAGGCCTTCACTGATCTGACTCGAGATATATATGAGCTTGTTAAAAGGGGGGAAATTTCAATCCAGGAGGGATGGGAAGGGGTAAAGAGCGGGTTTGTCCCAAACGTAGTGCACTCATCGGAAGAAGTGGTGAAATCAGATAGGCGATGCTTGTGCTGAGCTCTTCTAGTGAGGCGAGTGGTGATGAACTCTACTAACCAAACATATTTTACTAAGTGAACTCAGTGTGACAGAAGGGAGAGCAACACTCCTGTTGTGAACAGCCTCCCATGTTGTTTTGGACATCAGAACAGACCCCGGAAAGAAATGTTCTGTTCCAAATAACCTTTCAGAACTGGGGGCTAAAAACCTACAGGAGAGTGAGTGAGGGTGCATGTAGATGTTGTAAGGAGACAGGAAGCAGAAACGCGGGGCTGCACGAGACAGGAGGGAGCATACAGAGAGCTGAGTGGGCTGGCATGTGCCAGGGTACTGTACGTGTCCTCTTTTAAGTAAATCCATAGCTCCATGCTGGGTATTGAAGCCACAGTATGGAGACTTTAGTAGTATGACAAACGGGCAGACAGAGAGAAAGAGGCCAGCCATCTTCGTTTGTGTCAGCTATTTATTACCAGGCAGGTGTAAAGGCAGCACAGATACCATTTCCTCGTAAGGCCAAGTCCACAGGAAAAGTGTACTGACATGGTGTGCACACTTCTGAATTTTCTGTCTTATGTTCTTGAACCTAATTCAAAAGCAAAGAATATTCTGTGGGATTTAAAGAGGAAAGCAGTAGTTATTTAACTGGTAATTAAAATTTAACTTATTCCCCCCCCCAATAGTGCTTTCCTTGCTGTGCTGAACTGGGATTCTAAGTGGCAACTCCTGTTCCAGTAGTAATTATTCAATGCGTTTTTACCCATTTACTGCCTAGGTGAGTACCTTGCAAGTACCCTGAGTTCAGGGCTTTCCAGCAGAATTAAGTGATCAGGAGCATAAAGAGAGAACCATGTCCTCATGTGTTACATCTTAAGGCCGAGGTGTTGCAGCTGGGTGGGACAGGCCAACACTTCTGCCTTGCTAACAAACAGCCCCGTGCCGACCTTTTGGGTGTCTTAGCAGCCAGGCCACGAGGAGGAGTGGAAAGGGGAGGGGGGGGAGCCAACAAAATTAAAAACTTGAAAAGCTTAACTCAGGTGCATCAAACATCCAAAACGGTGAGATTTGCTTTTAAAGAAGTTAAATAGCATGGAAGGCACCAGCTTCCATCAGTACTTTCTGCTGTTAAAGTCTCATTTTCTTTCTTGGCATCTGTGGAAGACGAGAACTAGCCCTGGGAAGGAGGCGCACACACCAGAAGTGTCTGGCAGGTGGAAAGGAAAGCCACAAGACAAGCTCAGGAGTAAAGTTTGTTTTCCTCCATGTTTTAATTTGACAAAAGAGGATCCATCTCAGGTTGGTCATCATGGGATGGTAGCCGTGTTACAAAAGCTGTATGTAGGTGGATGTTTTCTGGGAATGCCATTCACCACTTAGAGGCTTTGCTTCCACAGTTTTAACTGAAGCTTTTGAAGTGCAGCAGGGTAACTGGGCTCCTGTAGCAAACTATGGAAGTTCAGCCTATTAAAAGCAAACAAACAAAACTATACTGACCTTTTTTTTTCTTCCTTTTTTTTTTTTTTTTTTACTCGAGTGTGCAAGCTTTATACACCAAACTGCTAATGGGCAGGAGGGAGGGATTAGGTAAAAACCACAGGAAGCATCTAGTGTTTGATTTTAGGCCTCTAAGTAGCAAAGAATAAAATAGCTGTTACAGCTTTTTAAGCTACCCCACCTATAAAAGTGTGGCTCTTCTTGATTGCTGGTGAGTTCAGCCTATTTCTCCTCTCGAACCTGGTCTCACAGTTTGCAGCACATGGGTGGGTCTGTATGAAGAAAAACCCCTGTGTTAAAGCTGTAAAAAAACCAACAACACCCAAACAACAAACCCAACAACCAAAACCCTGAAAATAAGTAACATTTTTATTTTCCGTGTTTGAGGAACAGTTTCTGTTCCTGGGCTCTGCCGGGGTGCAGCAGTGTAGCACCTGCTGGGAGGCCACTGGTAGCAGCTCAGAGGAAGGGAGGGCGGGATTGTCAGTAAGCTTGTCACTGCTAAGCCCTGATCGCTCTTGAATAGGCCGTAAACCTACCAAAAACCTTGTGCTAGAGCACAGTGAATTCCAGGCAGCTTCAGTTGTGGTTGAGTTCAGTGCCCTGAAGATGTAAAGAAAAAAAAAAAATCAAAAATCCCTTTACAAAATCTCTTTCTAGGTAAGCAGAGCTGGAGAAGATTGATGCAGGGACCGCCACAGGAACTTGGGTGCCATGGGCTCTCGTGGGCTGACGCCAGCGGAGAGCGCAAGGTTTGCTCGGACCAGGTCTGTTAGTCCTGTTGGCACAAAGGCAAGGACAAACGAGTGCGAAAGGGTCAGGTTCTTCATCCTTGGAGTGGAAAGTTCCGCCAAGCAACCGCTTCGGTCTTTCGGGGTCCAGCTGTTCAGGAGCTGCGGCTCGGCTTGCCTAGCTGAGGGTAGCAGAGCTGGAGTGCTCCGTGAAGGGCAGTTGGAAATTGGATCAAAGAGTGTTTTAGCAATAGTAAAATTCTGTAATTCTCTGTGCAGGAACCTGGCCAGCAGGGGAAAGATCACTTTTCACGAGACAACCAGTATTTTATTTAACGGGTTTTTGGACATTCCCCTTTACTGCTCCCAGAGAGAAATTCCAGAAAGACTAAATAAGTACAGTCAGGCCTCCAGAGTAAATCTTCAACTTAAAAATACAAGTGTCATAATTCTAAAGGGGAACAGTGCAGAAGAAAATGTATGCAGTCTTAACTACTTAGAGGTGACAAATGGCTATAATATGAAATGATAAGAGAACTCATTATATACATCTTTTTCTAATTCCTTGCATTTTCTGGACAGCTTATTAAAATACAGGAAATGTAGATTCATCTGTACAAAATTTGGAATGTTTTTTCTAAGATGAACAACTTATAGGATATGCTAAGAATTATTTTCTAACAACTGGTTTTAATGCTTTGACTTCTAGTGCAAGAGGGATTTAGAGAAACCAGAAAGTGATACCTTTCACAGGATAAAGGTCAGGAGCTCTTTTACTCTAGGACAAAAATAAAAAAAAAAAAAGAAAAAGCAAAAGCTAACTTTCTGTGGTCTTTACCACATGTTAAAAACATTCTGCATGTTAGACAGAAATTGCTCAGAACCTCCAGAATAAAAGCATACTATACACTTTCCTCGCTTTCTGTTATGCACTGTAACAAAATGTGAAAATAATGCTGTATTTAGCTGTCTGTATGTGACTGAAAATATGCTTGTATTTAGCAAAACGGTTACTATGTGATAATGTGAAATTTAAAACTTGTAAAGAAACTTTGGTGGGGTTGTTTTTTTCTCTTTCCCCTTCCCCATTCTCTATCTGTAAGTGACCTACCACCTGTACCACTTCCAGTGGAAAGCCTGTGGCCCAGCGAGGGCACGCGCTGTACATTGCTCTGAAGGCCCCGCTGCTTTGCTCTTCAGAACCAGCCAACTACCTTGCTGAGAAAAAACCTCCAACTATAGAAACACTGGCCATTGTCGAGCAAAACCAAACCGCCCTGCTCCCTGCAGCAGTAGCCAAAACCAGCCTTCGCCCCTCCAGGCGGCCCTTCTCAGCAGCAGGCAGGACTAGTGCCACAGCAGCTGAGTAAGGGAGACTTAACAGCAGAGGACAGAGCAATAGGGGACAGCGATCAGTCACAGGGAAGCTCGAGTTCTTGTCTGTGAGTTCTGTTTTGGTTTTTTTACTTAATATCAAACAAACAGAAACCCACCCCAAAGGGGAATTATGGTGGCCGCAGCCATCTCCCACCCCTCCCAGCCAGATACCTTTTGCCCCTGCTGAGCAATGCCAGCTCTAACCCTGTCCCGCCGCGCCCCAGCATTAGGTCACGGGCCGTCGCACACAGCGCTTATTTTGCTCCTGCAGAAACGCTGAACTTGCCCTTTCATTGTGCCCCACAAAGGCAGGCAATGGCCGCTTTCGGCCCAGCCAGCGGGCGGGGGGAGCATGGCTGTAGCCTGCAGGGCTCAGTAATCCAAACTGAAGAGAAAATGCCAGGAGGAATAGGGACGTGCGTGCAGCTGCCCTCCCCATCACCGCTGCTGCTCTTGGGAAGGGAGAGGAGCAGCCCCAGGGGCAGATCCCATCAGTCAGGTCGTACCTTAGGTCTAAACGTTTCTCTGCCACAGCCAAAGACACGGGGCCCAACTGCATCGCCCTGGGGGGAGGCTGGGCCAAGGCCAGGCCTGACTTGTACAAGGGTGCACCCGTTCGATGTCACCCCTGCAGCTCTCCGCCTTTTACAGCCACGGCCCTGTAAAGCCATCGCTTGTATTCGCAAAATGGGACGTGCTGGCTCACGCTCCCCCTTGCATTCGAGCCAGTACTCGCAGCTATGCTCTTCCCCGCTTCCACTGGGTTTTTTCACTTCCCTGCCCCCCGTTAAGGGGAGGGAAACATAAAGAGATCACACATCAAGAGGCATGACTCTCACACAAAGAAAGATGCACAAAAACAGGTGTTTGCCACAACTGTTTAGTTTTACTATTTTAATATCGTGAAATAAAAGTACAAAAAAATTTACAGGTATATTGTTTCTTACATGAAGATCAAACAGTTAACATTTGCATTTATTTTGCAGCGAAACCTGTATTCTCAGTCACAGAATGTGAATATTAGCCACTGACATCACCACTGAGCATTTCATTTTAGAAAGAAACTGCAGAGGTAAAAGGCAACAATCTTGCAAGGCTTCCTAAGAACCAAAAGCCTATTCCAACTGTTAACACCAGAAGTCACGCCTCGGTAAAAGCCATCCTCATCCAATACAGGTTTCACCACCTGGGAGGCTGAGAGTGTTAAGACATTGGAACTGGACATCTCGTCTAAGGGATCGTAAATAGGGGGCTCCTTGTTTACAGGCTATCGGCATTTTGGTGTCCTGGTTCGACGCATCTGCAAAAATAAGCAGCCTGTGCACACGTATGAAAAAGAACGGAGCGAGATCACCTGCAGTCTTGATGTAGCTTGTGCTGTTTACCCCGTTTACCGCTCTTTGAAGACATGTCACAAAACTGTTGTATGTAAAGTGCTGAGAGTTCAGTAACGGGCAGTTAACTAACCAGTAATCATTAAAAACAGGTTTATCCGAAGTGGATATCCAGGAATGCTTGCAGATTGGCGCTGCCAATTAACTGACTGAAACAAAATCCAAGACCTCACTGTACTTTTTCCGTTTCCTAGAGCATTACAGCCGCTTGTCTCCCCAGCCCAAGTCAACTTTAACTTTGTTGGCTGTACACACTGATGAAAATGTAAACCCCTGCACTACCTTAACCTGCTAAAATGTCAGACTCCGTTTCATACACGCCCCCCAACTTTTCAGACAAGCTTTCAGGTAGAAATTTATTTATTTATGACTGGTCTGATCAAAATACTATGTCCTTTGCTGGACTGTGTGGTGCCTTTTCAAATAATTCATTTCATGAAGCATGCATGAAACCAAATTTTGAGTTTACAAATAAATAAAATGGTGCTCACCATTAGTTTTTATGTATTTTACCATTTACTGAAATGCTTAAAGTAACTCAGTCCCTTAAGAATGAACTTGGGGGTGTTTAAATAAAAAATATTTGGAAATTGAAACCACATTTAAAATTGGCAAAACTATGCTTTGTTTTTGGAAGGGTCTTGCTTGTTTCTTCTCTTTACATCCCAATTATAAACTCTAGCCATATCTGAGGGTGTGGAATTAAGGAAACAGCTCATGCATTCAGAAAAGATAAAAAAGGGAGAAGCAGGTTTTACAGTTGGCCACACTTCACTTACGTGTAACAGTCAATACAGAAACCATTTGATGAAAGAGCTGACTTGCTGCAAAGCCTTAACACACAGGAATACTAGTAACTGGTAATAACTGCAGCATTTACACCATTTACTTAAAAACCTCCAAAAAGATATTACAAAGAAACACACTGTCAGTTTTACTACAGCTACCCTGTTCTGATTTCAGCCAGCCTGCTGGTATCAGCTGTATTTGCCTATTTCAGGCATCCATACTGCAGGATGTTAAGTATCAACTTGAAAAAACAACTAGTTGTGCCTTCATTTACTAAATCTAACGCTTCCGTTGACGGCTATCCTCATCATTACAACAGATTTTAAGTATAAAAAAACTACCAAACCACACCCCCAGAGGTGGTTCATCATAGCATAAAGAAACAAAAAAGAGGGGAAGCGATGCCTAATAAGGTAGCACCACGCTTGCTGCAGCCAGGTGTGCTGCTTGGAGAATATTGCGATGGCGGCTGAACCGGGTGCGATCAGCGACAGCCCCAAGAACAATATCCACACGTTCTAGAGAGGAAGGAAGAGTCGCTTCGCTCTGAAACGGCCACCTGGCTGTCAATCCACAGCACCCATCCACACTTCCAGCTCCCTCCCAGTCTCGGTTTGCAACCACTGCAGCCGGTTTCACAAGGACCCGATCACAAACACGAGCTTTGCTACATCACACACACCGATCCTCACCGTGGCACCGGAAACAAAACATCCCATTTCATTGCCAGAAAAGGTTGGCTTCCTGAAGAGCTACAGAATTTTAAGGGCAGCCAGTCAAAGATAAAAGCATGTTGGGAAACTGGTAGTTACCTGTATGTTAGCTTTCACATACACCTCTTCCCCGCAAATAATAAAAAAAAAGGATACTGACTTCTGTAGTGGTGAACTGATCTCTAAGAAAATCCAGGTCTTCCTCTAGAAGATCAAGGTTTCTTGTGGCTGTTGACAAATTCTTCTCTAACAGAGCCTGAGCTTCATCAATATCATATTCAAGCATCACATTGGCCTAAAAGAAGAAAGATTGAGAAAGGTTTTTACTCTTGTGTTGTAAGGAATAACCCACAGCAGACTTATTTCAGGCTGTTGTTTATAACCTATCACATCAACAAAGGCTGTCCTGACAGGCCAAGCCAACAAGATTCAGGACGAGCAAGGTCAGAATCTGCTCGAGGCCTCCACCACTTCAGTAACTGAGTAATAAATCCCTTTAGTGACTTAAAAAAAGTTCTCTTCCTACAGCTAAGCAACAAGGGATTTCTCTCTCTGTGGATTGCATTCAGCCTTTCAGGTATCAGTATCTCACCCCCATCATATTTGAAAAGCGAGAGAATTCATGTTTCTTAGCAGCACCTTTCAAGTGCCACACCGCTCTAAGAAACAATTTTTTTTGCATTCAAGATTAACGTTACGATCTCTATGTGGGACGCTGACAAACAGCCTAATGGCACTGGTCATTAACAAGAAGCATCACAGGTATTTAAAGATACAACATGCATAAAAGTCCTGTCCTATACCATGGTGGTCTTTAATCTACAAATCTTTATTTCAGTAAGAAGCTACCACATGAAGAGATAAAAGAGCAGTATGAAGTGAAAATGCACCAATGAAGCTTTGTCCCATTCAAGAACTGTGCGTCGAGCAGAGCCACGTACCGCTCACTAGCCATGATCCCAGGGAATGCTACACAGAGCTGCAAGACTGAGATAAGCCATTCTTCTTTTAAAATACCTGGAAGACGTAGTTTCCCCAGTAATAGTAATAGGCATAGCCCAACATGCAAACTGTAAGCAACAAGGACGATAAAGGCAGAAGGCCAAGAACACCTAAATATAATAAACCGCTCGTGGCATTTCATTATAGCTTTTCTGTATGAACCATCAATAGGATGAACTTTCTCTGACATTCTGTCCCAAAATAAACCTGGGATGCTCCATGAAAGTCAATGTTGGTGAACTGCGATGACAGTCTCCTGAAAGCAACAGGTGTCAGACAAATCTTCTCTTTTTATGACAGAAAAGAAGTGGGAGAGGCTGGGAGTAACCGCCCCATCAGTCCAGAAGCTGCACATGTCAACAGTGTTTCTGTCTGAACCAAGAGGTTTTGTTTGGCAGCCAACACAGGGATTTGGGAATATCCAGGATTTACAAGTCTCAAAATAAGTATTAGCAGGTTATCTCCATGTATGAGGAAGCCTCTGAATACAAAATATCCCAACCTGGTATCACTTCAGTACTCAGAAACCTGCGATCTGAGCTCTGATCCCCCCAGTCTTTAGCACAAATTTCACTCTAATGCTGGCAGGTATCTGCAAGTAACAGAAATCCCATCTTTCCCTAAAAACATGCATGAAAAGGGAAAGTAAGATGCTAAATACAAATAACGTAGAGAAGATGGGAAGCTACTTGCCAAACTAAGTTATTTTGCTGGGCACATTCCCCCCCCAGACAATGCTGGATGGCAATTTGAACCACAAAGTGATAGAAGTGACAAGGAAAACATTCACGAATATGCTTTTTGGAAAGAACAATCCAGCAAAGTTAACATTCTCTGAAGTCTTACTGTTTTACTGTTCAGACACCAAATAAAACCAAACATGAAACCCTCACTAAACGCGCTGAAATTGTCTTGTTCGGTTTGCCCTGCTGACAGGACACAGCTCCATGATGCACACATGAACAGAATCATGCCCGTAGTCACTAGAAGAACAAATGAGACAGCAACACTGTCTTCTATAAGTTATTTAAACAGTTTCAGAGAAAATTCCATTTTACTTACCCCCAACCACAAACAAACTTTATCTGTAGGAGGAACTGAAGCTTTGCAGTAGAGATTATCTGCCAATAAAAATCTGGTTTCCATTGGATTTGTGGAATCCTTAAGACAAATGATAAAACTTAAAATGGCTATTTTCACTGGAAACTTATGTCAAAGACATAAAACTTACAGTAAAGAGCACACTTTTCTGCTTTTTGCCATCGATACAGTATTAACTTCGGTGGAACTCTATGTAAACTTAATTCAACACTAAAGTTAGAGCTCCAAGAATAAAGCATTTTAAAAAGATGTATTTAAAAACAATACAGAAATCTCTATAAAGAATAGAGATGAAGTCAAAGCTTAGCTGCCATCTATACACTATTAAAAGTGAAGTTTGCATTACAAACATTAACTGTTTTTGAACTAGCTTTCAAAAACTACTACATACCTTTAAAAACAATTCTGTTATTTATAAAGGCATATTAAGTGTGCTCTCCAAAACATTTCTTGCAATGTGTTCTGTTAGGGTGGAAAGGTAGTTAGCTTTTCTCATACTCATTAGATATTCAAAATAGTTTACCTTTTTCTTCTGCATGTGTTTTAAAATTTCTAATGTCTGTTTAATTTCAGGAATCTGACTTTTTAGCCTGTGAATTAACAACAGTCATAATTTATTATTTTACAGAGACACAAAGTTTCCTAAACAAGTGATCAGCTTTACTATACAATCCAACCTCCATTTTAAAAAGTGAAACTCTAACAGCTTTCCAGGCTTACAAATGCAGATTTGAAAGATATGGCATGTAAAGGCATCTCAGCTACAGCTTCACCTGCCTCTTACTGTGCTGAGGCTGATCGGTTTTCTGAAGCAGAGCAACACATACAGCTTTCAAACTGGAACAAACACGTATTAACTGCAACGGACACCTGTTTGCTAAAATGGTGTATTTTTGCATATTTCTGATCTCCCCGGAGGAGAAGGAAACCTCAGCAGAAATACAGATAAAAAACACTGTACGTAAAACAAAACAATTGCATTTCTTCTGAGGTCCACAAACTATTCTAAGAGTTTAGAGCTACAAGCCTTGGCACTGTTAAAACACAAGCTCTCTGCAACGCCCAGGGCATCCCCCTCCTCGACAGCCCTTGCAGCAGCCTAGCAGAGATGCTGGCATCCGCCCGGCCTCCCTCCTCTGAGACCAGCAGGCTCAGACAGCGGCGGCTGCCTCCAGGCGGAGATTATGAGGGGTATTTGTCCATGAAAGAAGTTTAGTCTGAATAAAAGATTACTTGAGGCTTTGATTTTAGCTTCTAAAAATTTGCTTCTCGCCTAGCTCCAGATCAAGGCCGAAGCTACTGAAGAGAGATGAGACTACCACACCAAAAGTTACAGGCTTGATACAGCAGCCATTTGACAAAAATGTATTCTTATTTATACTAGGCTGACAAAATTAAAGAGACTATAGCAGTACTTCTTGGCCTGAAAGGCTAAGGACCAATTCACCAATACTGTAAATTCTTTTGCATGTAATTCTCAGGAAGAGGAAATTAAAAAAGCTGGGCTTTCCTGAGAGTACTGCAAGCATTAGCTCTCCTAACATCAACTTTTTACTTCTCGGGATACTTAAAAAACCTAGACTTATTTTTAAAGAAATAGAACTGTGCTAAACATTTCCCAATTCTGCAAAAATGATGACTTACCTCCTTTTCTTTTGAGCAAGATTAAGTTCCAAAAATTTATACTTCTGATACTGCTCATCCAACTTCTTAAGAACTACATCTGCTGTCTCATTTCCAGGCTGTTTCATAAAAGAATCTACATCTTCCTTTAAGGGGAGAAAGAAACCCTCAATGTTAGAAGAGTTTTACAGAAATCCTAGATACAGTCATGCTATCATGTTACTGCAGCTAAGTCTAGAAGGGGTTTTATATGTAAACAACCTTCTTTTTTCTTCCTGAAGTACAAAATCATATTGTTTCCTTCCTTAGTCACCTTTTCACTTCCCGCCCCCCCTCCCTTTGGTAGGGAACGAAGGATAGGTGCAAGGATTATTTTATAACCATACTTGCCAGTACCTTGTTAAGTGGTGCTTTCAGTCCTGGCCGATGTCAAACGACACCTAACGGGGATGGATATCCTCAGACCACGGCTAAACTTTGGTTTCCTATCTGTAAAGCAGGGATAATGCTTCTCTGGGGCTAATCAGATTATGAACTATTTAGGATAAGACTGATGAAGGAAACAAATCACGGCCTGATCAAGCATGTTGTGACAAAGAAAGAGGCAAATGAGGGAAAACTGTGGTATCTGCTCAGGCAGGCTTTATGGTAGTAAACAGTTTGTCTTCAAAAGCTCCTTCTGCAGCCAGGAGGAAGCCATGGAAACCTCTAGAGAACAATTCCAGCCAGTCACCATCAACTGGAGAAGTAGCCAGAGAAGACAGGCCTGAGCAGGCCAGGATGCTGACCTCCGCAAGTGCCTCCTTCACACTCCCAGGAAGCAGTTCATCTGCCTGCGGGCAATGTTTTCAGCCTTGGGAAAGGCATGTCAGGCCAGATGTCAAGCACGTGCTTCTGACCTTGACAACATTCACCTACATATAATTCAAGATGACCACACTTGTCCACTGTGGCAATTCTGTCCTTATAATAGCTCTGTAAAACCTGATGGAAGCCTACCAAAGGCCTCTTCAGCTGCTCCTTTTTAACTAGGTGTTTCCATTCCAGTAGTTTCACACCAGAAAGAGACTATAATACATTACTAAAGTAATAACAGACATATAGCTGGTTCCCTTCATTATGATGCCTAAGCTCTCTTGGCTAAAGAAACTTACTATGAAATTACTGAACCCAGTAAGAAGTCACCCACCTTCCTTATCATATGGAAATCTGCAGTAGAAATAGGAACTCCACAACAGACTTCAGCAGGCAGCATGATCCAGGTGGTACAACAGAACTCAAGAGACCGTGCTTCAGACTAACTGCCTGAGGAACGCCTTAAGCTACCTCACCGACAACAGAATGAGAAGCACCTCTGCCTCCTGATGAAGCCTGTAGAGAAGCTTTAACCAAAGAACCCAAGGACAGATTCAGGCAAGTGTTGTAGAAATGAGGCCTGAGGATGTTCTGAAATGAAACTCCCTCTTGTGGAAGCCATTCTGCTCATGTAAAACACCCAAGACAGAAAGAAAAAGCAGATGGGCAACAACCTACCCCACCCACTGCCCAGCACCCCACCTCTGCCTCAGCTAATGTCTGTTTGTACAGACAGACCCAAGTCCTCCTGAAATGAAGATGCTGAGAAGTGAATCCAAGCTGCCAGTATACTGGTGACCTCCTCCCACTACATAATGCCCCAGAGTCCAAAGTGGGCTCAGATTTACCACCCAGGTTTTCCAACTACAACTTCCGAGTCCCACTGTTTGGGTTTTTGGCCCATGTTGCCCAGGTTGTCACTTCTTTGAGCCTGAACAGAGATGGGCGTCAATGCTATTAGGACCCCTGCTTCATGGTGTGTCACGCAGTATCTCAACTGCAGAATTACCTTACCCGTTCCGCAAGGACCTGCCAAAGCTCATCTCTACCTTTTTAGGAGGAAAATTCACTGGCAAGACACCACTGTTGTATACCGTAAAGGCAACGTAGTCTTTGCAAACTTCAAGCCAAGCCACACGAACACTCTGTAAAAGCCCTGAAATAGAGCAGGACAGCACACTCCTGTGCAGCCTTATGTTTATCTTTTGAGTGATGACACAAAGAGCTGCAGGCCCTTGCTCTGCTGCTGTGGAGAGCCATCATCACCTATGGGCATATACAGAGAACAGGACAAAAGAGACACGTTTCCAGATTTACATCCCCTGTCCTCCCACTCACACGCATGCTAAGGAAGGCAGAATAAGGAAGGCATTGTATTCGGAAACATCTGGACAACAGCTCAAAAGAAAACAGAGTTGAAAGTTCTATTTGGAATGCTTTATAAACCCCAGTGAAACCTTGAGTTAGTGCTTACTGTCACTTGAAATGCAGAGAGGCACAAGAATCAACAGATCAATGCCTAAGAAAAGGCATCTGCCACAGACTGTCTGAAGAGCCTTTACTGAATCAAGACACTTAAAGAAAACATCTCTGAAGACAAGGTTCACAGTAAGACTGGCCATGCGGCAGGTGGCGGGGGAATGTCAAGCAAGTGATCAGGAAGTCTTTATCATTGTGATAACATACAATGTTTTTGAAACAAAAACCTATTTTCTCAAAAAAAAAACTGTAATAAAAACCAGCCTTCAGACACCAGTGTTTTCACTTCGTGGAGCAGAATACCATTAAAAATTCCTTAGCATATACTTATTTTGTCTATCTTAACAACTATATCCAAGTACTCTACGATCATCATCAAGGATCTTTTCTGCAGAGACATCTGTATTTGATCAGAGCACTTCTCAAAACTGAGAATTAGGAATCTTCAGTGGGTTTTAGATCCAGACCTAAGGTTACAAAGAATTGAACAGAAGCACAAAACTAAGCCACAACCCCCAGAACTCCCCCAGGTCGCATGGTACAGCACGTGAGATACTTCAGACGCAAGTATCAAAAGGGAACAACGTGGAACCAACCATGCACTGACAGCTATCAGCATGAAAATGAGGGATGTGACAGACACCCTCAAAGTGTTCGCTGAGGATGCTTATTTCCTGTTCCCTGCCAGGGTGGCCACCTCCACTGTAGAGCCAGCACAGACTACAAGTTCTTCTCTGTCACGATGATCGAGGTCTCGCAGGGCAGCTGAAGCCAGGGCCCTTTCCTTTTGCTTGTGTCTACATTAGTTTCTCATAAGGCGGTGGAAGGAAGTTGGACACAGGCAGCAATGCGTTTAACATCCCAGTAAGATCTGCCAGATCCCAACAATCATTAAAGAACCTTAAAGAAAAAGTAGGGTCTGGATGCACTGAAAGCAAGCATACCGTACCCATTTGTTTACACCCTATGTTCTAGGAAGGCATGTATGTAATACAAGCGCTACACTGAGAAATACCGAACTGCAAGTCAAATCAATTTATTTCTGTAAGAGCAGTCATAGCTGATCAGTCCAAACAGTTCTGGTAAAGACATCAAGACAGATATGTGAAATAGAGATTTCAAAGTTCAAGAAAAACTCAGTAATAAAGCATTCAGGGCAGCCATGCGATGTTTCAAGATGACACTGAGGCCGCTGGTATAGCCAGTTTGATCAATACTTATTGATCAAACGAAATAAAGTAGCAATCAAGACAGCACACCAAAAGCTAGCTTATAGCAGAAAGTGAACAACAGATAATTTTGACATTACATCACTGCGTAAGTTGATGAATTTTTCTTTTCAAGGAGTCAACAGAATTATTAATGCTTGGTAAATCACTTTTTAAAGTTGGATAAACAAGTTCAGCCTGTTTTCTGAAAGACACGTGTTTTTTTGTTTCTGAGAAGTCAGGAAGCCTAGCTGGACACCGCAGTCGCGTCTGAGAGGGATTCTGCTCAACAGCCAAGAGCTAGACTATGAGGGAAGATGCAGGGAAAGGCACTAGGAGTGCCGTACGGCATTATCTGAGATGAGACACAAGCGGCAACGCTGTGCTCTGTGCAGGAGGAACCCCTGTAAGGAACCATGGCTTAGTATGTACGACAGGAGAGTTCACTCACAACATGCTCTTCATTGGCATGTGAGTTGGCCAGTGAAATAACACGATAGTGATTAAAACGGGGATTTGAGTTTGCTGTAAAGCGTATTAATGTTTAATAACGCCAAGGCAGAAACCAAATAAAGCAACTCGGCTATGAAAATCCTCAGGACTAAGGCACCCCCCGCCCCGCCGGGGCACAGGGCCCTGCTCAGTTAGCAGGAAGAGAAGCGCTCCGGTACGGGGCTCTCAGGCCGAGACCTTGGCGCGGC
>NW_010533496.1:0-252 GCF_000687285.1 Phaethon lepturus
GAGCTGCGGCCGCGGGGCAGGGAGAAGGTCCGGAGGAGCGCGTCGAGGGACAGGCTGGACGATATCGTCCTGCTAACGAAGGATATCCAGGAAGGGGACACGCTGAACGCGATTGCGCTCCAGTATTGCTGCTCGGTGAGTCCGCAGGCCCTTGCCGCTTCTTTCTTCTCGGGCGGCGACACCGGCCCAGGGCCTGGTCCCTTGCTCGGCTGGGTTAATGCGGCTGGTGATGCCCGAGTGGGCAACGCACCC
>NW_010533496.1:283-5723 GCF_000687285.1 Phaethon lepturus
GCGCACCGAGAACGCCGTGCGCTGTAGGAGGCGGGGAGGAAAGGCAGTAGAGCGTTAGCATAACAGCGCGGAGTATGCTGGAGTTGCAGTTCCATAGGCTTTTTCCACTTCATGTCAGCGTAAGGAACAAATGCATGGGTTTACATACATTTTCACACTCACACGTGGGCACTTCTGCTAGCGTTGTCGTTGCTGTCGCAGTTTGTGATAAGGAGAGTGTTGCTGAACCACCTTCAGGGCTTGTGTGGAGCCCTAATTCCATTACAGAGAGGGGAAAAAAAAACCCTTCATTATCAGGTTCTGCTAAGTTGCCTAAATATTTACCAGCATGAGCATGTTGTACCATTGGGAGGTCCCTGCCCACACACCCCAAGTGTTGCCTTACTTCAGGTCCTCAGACCTTGCTACTTCTCCTAGCTAAGAGTTCTTAAATTAATCTGATGAATGCCCTTCCTATCCTTTGTACGCATCCAGTTTTGTCAGG
Source organism: Phaethon lepturus (assembly GCF_000687285.1). Lineage (NCBI taxonomy): Eukaryota > Metazoa > Chordata > Aves > Phaethontiformes > Phaethontidae > Phaethon > Phaethon lepturus. The sequence goes on from NW_010533496.1 coordinate 768, forward strand.
AAATCAGCTTGTGCATGTTAGTGGACTGACTGCTAACTGTGCAGTTTTCAAGAGGTCAAATTCAAAATCCGTATTTACAGAAGTCTTGCTGTCATCTTTCTTCAGGCAGAAACAGAATTAGGGGCCTCCTGCTGTGATTTTAGGTACCGAAGTCTTGACATAACTGTTTGATAACCGTGACAGACCTTAGCCTCATTAACCAATTCTTGGCTTCAGAACACACCATAATTAGGTATTTTGAGCAGGCTTACTAAATCAGGCCTCAAATAGGAAATAAAAGATAACTGATTTGTGCTTTTTTTTGGAAATCTCATGAAGAATGTAGGTGAAAAAGTGGTCCAGGCTTTTAGGCAGAAAGCATAACTTGTGTTATGGTGGAATCACTAATTAATGGGGTCAGTGCTGCATTTGGCAGTTTTCTACGCTCATCTGATTTATTCAGCATGATACATGTAATACAGTGTCGCAGGAATGGAAACACTTTCATGTCACAAGGTTAGTGCAGGCAGTAGGCACTGATGGCCCCAACTTACTTTTTCAGGCCACAACTGTGTTGTAAGTGGAGCAGTCACAGCAACAAGTGTCTCTTGACTACCAGGTTTTCTGTCGGTACCTTCCCCTGAGGTAAATGTCCTCCCAATGAGGACAGGACAGATCTGAACTCGGGTACTGTGCCTCTTGAAATGGGCGCAATTCCTGTGTGCTTACCAAGTGTTGCAAAAAAGTACTGATTTTTAAGTACTTCCATGATGGTGAGATTTGTGGCTGTGCCTTCCATGTTGAAGGGGTTACTTTCTCAGAATGAAGCTGCTAATTCTCCAAGGGCAGTTAAATCCTTGCAGAGTATTTCACATTAGACTTAAAATCTGAACTTATTGAGAGCAAAATGAGATTCATTTTGAGCAAGAACAGGGAAAGGGGAGAGCTGTCTTGGAGAAGATGACAGTTTTAAGTTATGCTTGGTTTCTGCCTTAGCTCCCAGAAGCAGAAAGAGTATCCAAACACAACTGTGGCTAGATGAATTGAAACCTCGTAATTTTTAATATTCCTTACTCAGAAGTTTTCAGTTTAATTAGAAACACAGAGCAATTTACTTCATTTGAAAATTGTGAGGTAAAGTCCCTTTAATTTCACAGAGATAGTTGCCACTGACAGGTGAATATACATTAAGTGTATACATGCGTGAAGTGACTTTCAGTCTTCTTATCTGACATGTGGAGGTTTGTACCTCATAACTAATTCTTGCTTTAACATTGTTCAGATTTGGTCTTTGACCTCTTCTCACTTCATACTGTTTGAATGGGTATTGGTTTAAAAAGAAAAAAAAAATCACAAAGGCACTGCCTTTGTTTCTTTCATTGGGGAATAATTGTGTTTCTCAAGGATGTAGTACTCTTGAAGAGTTTCCGTTCAGTGGGGCTTTGATATTTAAACTGTTGTTTTTATTTTTAGGTTGCAGATATCAAGAGAGTTAACAATCTTATCAATGATCAAGATTTTTTTGCCCTGAGGTCTATCAAAATTCCAGTGAAAAAGTTCAGTGTATTGACCGAAACACATGTCTCTCCAAAAGGAAGACCAGTCCTTCGGCCTGCTCACTGTGCCCCAGAAGCGCAGGAAACATCACCTTCCGATAAATTCTCTGCTAATGAGACCGCCGGCAACTTCTTAAAAGAAGTGGATCGAGATATAGAAGAAATAGTGAAGTGTAATGATACAAAGAGAGAGAATCTTAATGAAGTTGTTTCTGCCTTAGCAGCCCAACAGATCTGTTTTGAAACTGATGGTAAAACTAAAAAATGCAAGGATCCTTACTACGGAGCAGATTGGGGTATAGGATGGTGGACAGCTGTAGTGATTATGTTGATTATTGGCATAGTAACTCCAGTTTTTTACCTCCTGTATTACGAAGTTCTAGTGAAAGCAGATGTCAGTCATCATTCTACAATGGAATCTTCCCATTTGTTTGTCACAGCGGCATCACATCAGAAACAAATCGAAAACGGAATAAATCCGGCAAATGTTATAAATGTTGATAATCAGGGAGACCTTCAGCCTTAACAGTGGAAAACCGCAGCCAACTGTTCTCCTTAGACACATAAATAGCATTAGAGAAAGGGGAAACCACAGAATGCAAAATGCATCTGGAATACAGAGGAAATGCGTGCTGATCTATGACTTGCCTTTATGGGCAGTATTCCAGTACAAGGATATTTCTGTGGATCATGTAATCTCTGAGTGTGCCTGAGACAGGCAATTTTAATGCAAGATTGGGATATAAATTGAGGTATACAATTGTCTCTGAAGCTTTGCACTTTTTTCTATTTTGATAGGCATATGTTTTTTAATTAATGATGAGTGAAAAACTGTAGTTTGAACTAACACATGAGGAGTCTCACTGTACGTTTTACAGCCCTAAAATGGGCATTTGGGGATATCTAATTTTTAAACATCTTAAAAGTATTTATAGAATGCATAGTACACTTGACATTTTAATTCAGGTTTACAGTTGTCAGTTAAAACTGCGTTCTCGTAATTTTATCTTTCTTATAGAGTAAGATTTTTTTTAAAACCTGATCATTCCAGAATTAATCACCACTATGAATTTCTTTTATAAAAGCCACTTTTATAGAGGCCGTAGCTAATACTTAAGCTGGAATCTTCAATTCTTGTGCCTGTGGTCAAACCATTCTTCAGTACTTTTCAGTGTAGGCAGTAGGATAATTTGTTTTCTCTGTATGTGATACTGTGCCTCAACACAGTCCAGTTTAGAGTCGTGCTGAAACTTCACGTCCTTCCGTGGTACCCTACTGAAAACTGACTGGGATGGACTGCACTTCTCATCTGGTCAGCTGTGTGTACAACGAAAGCAGCGTAGAGGTGTGGCACCTTGCTGTGACTGCTTCAGAAGTCTTTTATTTTATGCTAATAGATTTTTTTTTTCCCCTTCTAGTTAATCTCAGTTCAGGACCAACTGATTCTTCAGACAGCAGTCATGTGGGTACTGAGTATGCCAATGGTTGTGTGCCCATGAACCTCAAACACTAACTTTTTCCTGAAATCTAGAAAACTTCACATGAGACTTAATGGCTGCTAGCAAGAAACCTAAACTGCAGCAGAATAGACCAGTTGCAGGTTCAGATTTGTTCTTTACATAGTAGTGTATTTATTAACCACTCTGTTCTTGAATGTTTCACTTGGGGTTTCATGAATAACCTTGTTTTTCTCCCTCTTTTCTTCCCTACCTGAAAATGTTACAAAATAAAACAAAAAAGACCCCGTGGACTCTTCCTACAGAAGGAAGGAGGTACTTGTGTACTCAGACAATTTTTAAATAAAAACTGAGATGCTGCCTGTAATTTTTTTGTTATATTTGCTTTGTGGAGTAAGATTTCCATTGACCTGTTCAAAGTACCATTTGTAACCAAAGCCCAAGATAACTGACTTGAATAGGACTTAGAGAAAAATAATCACTATCCTTTAAACTGCTATTACAGGCTTTCCTTTGAGTCTCTTGACTAAGTATATACAGTATAAAAAAAACTGGTAAAGTGAATGTTTCCTAACTATTGGGGTTATTCCAAAGTGCTTTATCAACTTAAATTTTTCAAAGTGAAGATTCATGCCCCGTCTGTTCTTGGGGCAAATACTCACTGGCATGCCAAGTATATGAACATGAATTGGGTAACTTTTAATGTGTAATATTGAAATTGAAGCAGGCCAGAGCTTGAAGGGAAATGCTGTACAGCTGGATATGTGAACTATGATCTGTGGCTTTTGGACCCTTTGATCAAAGTGCTGTCTGTGGAGATAGTGTGACTACTCACACTTTCCACACTAGAGAGATTGCAAACAGGCATGAACTTCATGTTTCACACAACACTTGTTTTCAAAGATCTTTTAAAATGGTTCTTTCCATGAAAAGAATATGCTAGTAACACAAGCACAAATACTGAAGTACCAGTTCTGGGTAAGGCTGTATGAAAAATTGCATTGCAAAATAATTTATGGTGGATAATGTGATACAGCTTACATGGCTAAAACTTCAAAAGGTAACTTTCCCTAGTCCAGACAACAGAGCTTTGGCACACTTAAGGCAAATGTTTTCTATGTAGGACTTGGTACGTGATGTGTCAGGTTTTTTGCTGCAAGCTTATTTCCCCTTCATTCTGTTTCTGAAACCTCAACATTTTTAATACTTGATCCTTCTATTTCTTATGAAATTGTCAAAGAACTTGAAATTAGCTATTGTGGGTATGCAACGTAAGCCTAATTTACTGCACATACGTGAACTGATGGGCATTAAATTACCATTGGTACAGAAGTAAACTTAACTTCAGTTGTGGTTTGACTGCGTCAAGAAGGTCTGTATCCTGTTGATGTTCGAGTAAAGAGATGGGTGGTCAGCTGTTGCTTTTTGTCATGTGGTGGTGCAGCTGAGTAATTCTCCAGGCTTTGGGCTTTTACAGTGTTGGATGGCCTGTGGCTTATTGTCACCAAGTAAAGTGTGACGGGCCTTTATTTACTTTAGGGTAAGCAGTCACTAGAAGAATACGAAGGGATAGCTGTTTTATTGAATCATATTTAACTAGGAGTCTAGCAGTCTTCTATTTCATTATGTAGCATATTTCACATAGTGTGTTTTTAATTTAGAGAGTTAACATTCTCAGAAGATACAGGATATCTCTTTCCAAGATTGCAGGACTCCTGGAACTGGTGATCTACAAGAATCGGCTAGCTTGGCTTTCTGCAGGATGCAGGGATCTTTACTGTTTTTGCCGAAGTACAACACAACTGGCAATGCATCAAGTCAGCTCTGGATGGAACTTAAATCTGATTTAAGTTAAATTCTCTAAAGTTAGTCTTCTAGAAACTGACTTGCTTAAACCAAACAAAGAAAAACAAAACTGAGTGGCAAATCATGTTTCAGATTAATTACAACACATAGTTCAGCAG
>NW_010533496.1:5754-9307 GCF_000687285.1 Phaethon lepturus
GTGTTACATTTAAGTGCATATTACACTGTTGGGTCATGTAACATGTAAATGCTTTAAATCTGCTCCACTTTGGCGTCGGTTATCACAAATAGTCTTTGTATAACTATTTTATAAAGGCTGAAAATACAACTTTGTAAAAGTAATCCTGAACGAGGACGCAAGTTTTATTTTAAATACTTCCGCTCCCCTGCTTTTAGACAAACATAGGTAATATACGTGAAATAAAACTTTATTTTAGACTGCAGTGGAAGTGGTGCATATAATGTATTCTTAGCTCTATATACTTTGCACGTTTTATTATGAGGCCACTACTTATATTTGTTTTGGCTAGTTTTTATGTATGATCTAAAATAAAAACCCTTGGCCAACACGTATTTTGTTGGCAGCATCTGCATATAGCATTCATATCTAGCATACTGTAAGTGGAGCCTTAATGGTTTATCCTGTGCGTGCCTTGTAGAACTTGGAGCATCTCTGCATAAAGTTCTGAAAACTTGTTAGTTCTGTGAAATGAGGATTAAGACGTGAAAAATTAAGGTCGTGATCAGTGAAGTTCTTAGATGGCGATCTCCCTACACACTGAAAGCAGTGCCTTTTTGTATGAAGGAGCAATCTTCTTCTACTATGCTATTAAGATTTAAATACATGCCTGTTCAAACCTGACATTTGCTAAATCCAAAGAACAGTCTAAGTTTTATCAGCATTACAGTCTTGCCATAAATTCTAAGGAATTGGAAAATCTGCTTATAAAATCAGCTGCAAGTGCTGTGCTGTTCCAGAGGCATAACCTCATTTAATTTCAGAAGTGGCTTGTCACAGAGCTGTATCGTTGCAGAACTCTGGCCTTGTTCATTGTTCTGGCCATTGTTAAATTAGTCCTACAGGGTCCATCCTAAGACTCCGTGGTTCCCTCTGGAGCACAGAAGTGACCATAGTTCACCTTTTAAAGGTCTCAAAAAGACCAGATTTCTGCCACTGAGTAGTATTTCTCAACAGTACAGCAGGGAGGCAACTGTCTCTCCCATTAGCAGTATGATGAACGAAGAAAGTCATCGGTCCCCAAGAATTAGTGTCTGCTACAAAATAAGGTACTGTGCCTGTTCAGGCAAGCCACAGCTTGTGACCAAATTATGACTCCAGTAGTAATTCTCTAGTTCTGTCTTTGGCAAAAGCCATCTATTTGCATTCCTTGTGTGACAGGCAAGGAATCTTGCTTACCTTGCATAGGGGGAAGCAGCTAGTAGAAGATGCTACTAGTTACACATGAGGCAAGCAAACTTAATTTTCAGCATGCTTACCTTGTTCACAACATCTTTTGTCTTTGTCTTGTACATCACATGCAAGAAACAGGCACACCTGTTCAAAAAAGAGCTGCTGGCATATGTGATGTTAAAATGATCAGACAGAATACATTTCCTATGCAATGCAACAGAATGTTTATTAAACATTATTTATATAGCTGTGAACACTTCAGAATAAAATTGGTATACCTCTGAGGTGTGACCTGCATAGCATTTTACTTTCATTTCCTTTACATCTGATAGGATTTTTATCAGAACACTTGAAAGCTACACTTTAAGGAACAAATTCTTACTGCACACAGAATAATGCAATACTATTTTCCAGTCAGCAGTGAGGTAAAGAACTTCTTGACAAAACACCAAACTTGCAAGGAAAACTTATGTACTTCCCTTTGCTGATAAAAGAATTGGTTTTGTTTTAAAACTGTTCTTTCACTAGTCCTGATAACAGCACTAGTTACCAGGAACAGAATATTTTTATAAAGTAAAAACAAAAACCAAAACCCGTGATCAATAGTAATATAATAATACTGATCAATAATACTTTCTGTCAAGGACAGTGGGACAGAGAGAATGCTCTGTCATTTCCTCAAGTTTCTAATCTCAGTAGTATGTTTTCTACACTTCAGCTGCTCGTTCTTAAATAAAATGAATGTTTCCAAGCATTCTGGTTTTGCTATTCTTAGCATTCTTGTCTTGTTTTAGATTCATAGAACAGTTGGGTTGGAAGGGACCTTTCCAGGCCACCCAGTCCAACCCCCGGCCGTGAGCAGGGACATCCCCAACCAGAGCAGGTTGCCCAGAGCCCCATCCAGCCTGAGCTGGGATGTTCCCAGGGATGGGGCATCTCCCACCTCTCTGGGCAATCTGGGCCAGTGTTTCCCAATTAAAACCTCATACATCAAAATACTTCACCACATTCTCTTTCTACATTTTTGAGGTTTTTTTTGCTGTCTGTTAAGTTTCTGTCTTGTTTGTTCTGTAGGAAAGTAAATAAATGCATTAACAATTACATGGATAGCTGTCATCTGCCATCTCACTTAACAGCTCTGTGAGGTAGGAAAGTTAGTATCACCTTAAGAAGCAGAGAAACTGAGGCAAAGGACTGAAATTCTCATCACTCATCTGTGAGCCACTGGTGAAAACTGGAATTCTGTAATTTCTCAATCTTAAATTCTGCCATATATTCTTTCTAAATTACATTACCTTTAATTATACTGATTCATAAAGGTAATGTTAACGCATTGTTAAATATTACAGTCCCTTCTTACCAAAATACTAAATACTAAGTTCTTTTAACTAGAATAATAGCTCTTCAAAATACTCTCATTATGTTGTTTGTCCATATTACTAAGGTCCTTTCAAGTCAGTTTATATTAAAGTGCTTAGTGGTCAATTATTTTCAGTCACCTGAATTCAGAAGTTACATAAAATCAGAAGTCAGCTGCCAAATACGAGCAGCTTACGTGCCCGAAGGCCGTATCTCTTCTTTGCTGCAGTCATCAAGAATTTCATTATTACTTTCAAGTTTTGACTGCTAAAGCATAGAACTGACTAGTGCAAATGCTTAGGCACAATTTCGACTAAAATGCATATATTCTTTTTCTGTGCAGAGGCAATACAATGGCATATAGCTTAGTCCATCAGTAGGTATTCCAGAGAACCTTAAAAAGGCGCATGTCTGCAAAACATTTGGCCAACGAACAAAACAAAGGATCCCATATCCTGTTTTACAGCATAGTACAATTAAAAAGAATTGTCCAACGTGTTTTTGGAGAGTATACTTAAAACAAACAGAGCCACCATTAGTTCTGTTGATACTCAGCCTACCTCCAGAATTCTACTTCAAGTAGTGTAAGGCTTGAGCAGGGTACTACCTAGCAACAATAGCTAGTATGTTGCTTCATCCATATTGTCGTCACTGCCAGCACCAAAGTCATCTCCATCTTCAAAATATGAAGAAATGTAGTCATTTTCCTAAACAAAAGGGAAAAAAAAAAAAATCAATCACCGTGTCTGTGGAGGACACAATTTATGGAAGAAACATGCTTTAAACTGCACTTGAGTCCCCACATTTTGAAACAGTAATAGGAGTTGTTTCTTTCCTTATTTCTTGTGAAAGAAAAAGGAAAATATTGTAATGAAGTTCCGATATCTATGAAAGAAGAGGCGTCATTCTTCTAGTGATGAGAATGAATAATTGTATGTATTAATTATGGCAGGGGACATTTCCTCTTGTACAAACTTTTTTT
>NW_010533496.1:9338-23855 GCF_000687285.1 Phaethon lepturus
ATCTTTTTTCAGAGCTCTTTGGCAGCAACAAGTCTAAAACACCCACTTAAATTAACTACAACACAATGTAGTGCAATGAAGAGAATTAATGTAATAACGCGTCTGACTACAACTCTCCCTCAGCGTCAGAGAAGTTCTTTGGCTGACAGCCAACACACTACTCAAAGAGTGGGATCTGACTTTGTGCAAATAGGAAAACTAACATTATACCTCTTCATGCTCCTCTTCATCATATTCTTCTGGTTCTTCTGCTTCTTCATCATCTTCACCTTCTTTGTCTTTTGTTTTTTCTTTCTCATCTTCAGATTTTTCTTCATCGTCAGCCTTCTTTTCCAACTCCTGTCACAAAGCAATCTCCTTTACAAGGTAATCTCATGTTACAGCAACAGCATATCCTCCCCACTGCTGCAGTTAACAGCAAGGCAACTAGCATAACAATGCTGTGCAAATGTTTTTTGTCAATATTTAAAACAACATGTCGTGAAGCATGAGAACCTCATAAGGACTGACTTGATCAAGCATTAGCTATCAGATCTGAAGTATAAACAAGTATGTCTTGTGTAATAAATTGAGATGGCGATTTCCCTTTACCAGCCACTGTTAGAATAACTGACAATAGAAGGCCATGTCATACTTGATAAAGCAATACCACATACTGTATATAATAAGGTACCTGCACCAAACAACTGACAGATCAACAAAAGAAAAAATACATGGCTGTTTCACCTTTAAGCTTTCCATTCCCACATGGTGGGTAGTTTCCTCCAACACTGAGGTCACTTTCCTCCCAAGTTTCTCTTTCTATATTGTTTCTTCCCTCTCACCTTATTACATTGTTTTAATTTCCAACATCAGTAGATTGCCGAAACTACAATAGATTTAAAAGCTCTGGCACCAATTCCTCCTTCAGTAAGTTCTAATAGTAGCTCTGCTGTTCAGAGTTATGCTACATTGCTACCCAGTGAAGAACAACTGGTCGTTCTGTTCAGAGTCAGAAAGGAGCAAAGAAGATAGTTTCTCCACAGCTAAGTTCTAACCTTATCCTCTCCTTTGTGCTACCACATTGCAGAACCGTTGTCTGTCAGAGTTACAAGACAGGGCCAGAAAAAGGCTGCTTTGATTATTTCATTTGTACAAAAAAACATACTAAAGGCTTCATTTTCCTTCAGCAATTTCTATTATACATTTCAGAAAGAGCATGCACATCTTACCTCAATTTTTTTCAACACATCCAGATTACTTTTAGGCTCAGAGCTTTTTGCCTTTTTTGGTTTTGCACCTGCTGAAACAAAACACATCACTATTATTTTTCTAATATGGAAGAACACAAATTCTCTTGTTTTACTTCCTCTTAAGAGCTTATATATTGAGTATGCCATGGAAATCCCATACTGTCTGTGTTTAAATTACCTTAGACTTTGAGCTACATCACTCATGGAGGTGTAAATGCCCTATTTATGTAAGTGATGCCTATAAGACCAGTCTGGAACTCACTTTGAACAGACAACTGACCAAACGTTTGGTCAAACTGTTCAGCTTCACAAAATACTTTTCACCTATATACCCACAATATGTTAAGGAACTAGATCAAAATCTCAATTGTTATTTTTCATCATCTTGAAAAGATAAAATATCATTAATGTTACTAATTTATGCAACACATAATGACAGCTGGGTGCTTGAGATAGATAAAAAAGGCAGACAGCAGTTTATTAGCTCCAGCACAGTAGGCACGGTTACTGCAGCTAGATGGCTTTCAGAGCACAGTTGGTTCTCGTCTAACGAGTCCACAGTGTGTATTTCCACCTCATCCCTTGATTCATGAACATAATCTTGATATCAAGTTACTCCCTACAATCCAGCCTCATTATGCTACTTAACAACATGGTGGAGCAAAGGTCAAAAATGGCATTCCATATAGCCAGATAAAAGCTACCTGAATTGCAGCACCCTAAAATAAGGGAATAGCTGCCCCAATTCCCAGAGTGCAATTTGACCTGTAGATGAAAAGAAACAGAGAGTTCCAGACTGAGAGATGTTACAGCCTTTAGAGAGCTCTTTGAGACGTCCTGTTTCCATGATGTAGCTGTGTTTTGGCTCTCCTGTTATATTCAGCACAATCAGATAAAACTTACAACACAGGGCTGTACCTAACACAGATTAGCTCTTCTCAGCAGGGTAAAACTGCCTGTGTGAAGTGACTGATGGACAAGGCAGCTTCAGACAAGCTAGCTTACATAACTTGCACCTTTTTTATGCTAGGCTGCACTAAGTGTCATCAGAAAGAAAAACAGTATGCGTTGATGGAGGGGATATCCCTTCTGGAGCATATAGTAACCCAATGTGGTTATGTATTTTATCTGGCCTAATACTTAAGGAAGCAGAACTCTAAGAGCTGCTAAGCAGACAACTGTCTTTTATCAAAAGCATTTGTCATAAATAACATCCAGTTCATTTCAGTGTTTTGCCTAGGAAGGGATCATGTGACAAAAGCACTGCACAGAGCTAAGGGCAGTCAAGCTGCTCTGTAATAACATACAAACAGCATCAAAGCAAACACATCCAGAATGAAGTAGGCTTTTAAGGAAAACAAGTGGAAAGCGCGATTCAAAATTATCATCTCTGCACAAACCCCTGCAGGCTTTTAGAGATAATGCCTATAGGACTAACAGCCTGGAAACATAAACAGACATGCAAGATCCTTCCTTAAATGCTGGGCATCTCTGGAGCTTATCATAAAATTAGACACTGACCCATTGTTAGAAGAACTTCAAACACAATAGCTCCTTACATCCATGTACCTTGGAGGTGCAATGGAATACAATCTCATCTTTCCAAATACCTGTTCTTGCAGTACTTGGGCTTAAATGCATACATCCGATTGCTGTATGCATATGCACACAGCTGGCCTACAAGAGCTGAGCCCACTCAAATCCGTATTAATTTTTTTTGGCAGGCACTGCTGGTATGTAGGATTCTGTGGTCCACAGCCCTGAGTAAGTGTGGGAGAGATGTGGATTTCTACCCGAAGTTTTATCACTAAGAAGGTCAGGTCTTAGGTTAAAACATTCATGGAAACCAGAACAGGGGAGGGAGAGGTATGTAAAAATGACGCTGTCCCTGTACATGTAACTGTGAAGTGATCCCAAAACCACTCCTTGCAGTTACAAAGGTAGAATGGTAAGAAGCCTGTTTGAATTTTGGTGCAGATCCTCTTGACTCTGTCACTTTTGATCCACTGGGTTATAAAGTGTCACCTAAGATGGCTGTTCTCAAAGTGCAACAAAAATATGTACCAGAAGGGCTAACTGTCACTGATCAGCTCTTTATAAACTTCCTGGCCTCTATATCATCACGATTCCCCCCAAAAAACAAAAGCACATGATTTTTGCTTTTAGAGGGACCTTTTTTTTATCCAGTCAAATTCCGATGGTCAGCTGATCTTTGCCATTACAACTATGTAAGAAAATACACTTTTAAGAGCAAACAGAGAAACTGGCACAAAAGAGGAAAAATCCCCCACAGTGAGCAGTGATTCTCTTTGCTTATGATAATCACAACATTATCATAACAAGAAACAATAAATCAGTATTTATGACTTCATTGGATCTTGGGCAGCCAATTATTGCCTATAGGCTTATAAAAGCCAATACAGTTTCTTCTTTTGGAAAAAAAAAAAGTAGGTATGTACTGGTTTAGAGATTTCGCAAATAAGTATTTAATTTTCAGTTGAATCTTGCAGTCTACCTTTACTACCATGCTTCTCAGTGACACTCTTAAAAGAAACAAAGTTCCAGCTGAACCAGTCTCCATGACTACTGCACATCCCTTTTTTTTTTTCCTATTTTAATTTCGAACTGAAAAATGACACATGAAGGACTTGGAGACCAAGAAAGTAAACAATTATGTGTAACAGACAGCTAGATACAGGACGCCAAGTGTTAGTTCACATCAACAGAGCAACAGACTTCTACAGAGAACTTAAAATAACAGTCATGCATACTAGAAAACACTTTGAAAAACAAATACACATATGATGCTGTGTAATAAAAAAGTTTTTTCCTGTAAGAACAACCAATACCAGCTCCAACTGCTGTTGAAGGATCTGGTTCACAATTCTGCAGAAGCAAGCTGAAAACAAACAAAAAAAGTAAAACCAGGGAAAATAGAAAATAACCTGTATTAAATCACATATAAAAGGCTTAAAAAAATGCAAAAGTCAACCAAATCATAAACAAGGTAATTGAGAAACCCAAAATGTAAAGGAAATCTGAACAGCCAGCTATTCATTGAATAGAAGTGTTGACTAAAGATACAAACTTTCAAATTGAGAAGTTTTGTGGGTTTTTAATCTTTCACTGTTACGTATCTCATATGTTAATAGGGTACATCAATATGAAAGGCAGGAAAGGAAGATAAATCTGTTCCAGTAGGTTAAAACATCCTACAGAAGCAAAGCAAAAACCACAAAAGCCAGGCAGACTAGTAAATTATTTAGAAAAAAATCTGCTAAAAGCCCTGATTATTCAGAGTAATTAACATTTCTACCATTTTTTCCCCCTAACCAGCTCCAGTATATCTTCCATCACTTAACTAGTGTGCACTAGATACTTCTTAAAAATATATAATATACCTTTTTTGGTCTTTTTCTTTGGCTTCATCTCTCTTGGGAGTCTTCTCCAATCTGTACAGAAAATAGCTTTAATATATATGAACGATATTACAGCTCTAATCCTCCCCGTCACCCACCAAGGAAAGGTAGGGGCCCCTGTTGTGCTTGATCCTATTTACATGCATGCCTAAGTGTTTTAGCACACAACAGTTTTATGGAATTCTAGCTGTACTTTAAATTGAGGAACTAGACTGAGGACTGGCATTTCACTCAATGATGACTGGCCTCTGCCCCAACGAGACAAAGTTCGGCCCTTCCAGTGGCCCACATGCCCTTCAATTTACACTCTATAAGTAAGTTTGCAGTAGTGAGCTCTACAGATGTGCTTGTGGAAGTTTAATGCTATAAAATCCAGCTACCTGTGACTGAGACATCACGTTGGGTTATTTTTAGTAACATCAGTGTTTGCTCCCAGTTCAAAAATGGTATCTGCATGGCAAGTAAGGAAGGACAGCTAGAGTGAGAGCTAAAGCTTACAATTTTGCTGCAAATCAGTTGTTTCAACTGAGTAAATTCACAAAATCAGATTTTTTTTCCCCTCTTTTTGAGGGGAGCAAAGTAATACTTCACCTTGATCTGAAAACATGCAAAGGTCATAACCCTCAACAACGAATACATGACTTGGTCAAGATTTGCATACTTTTTTATTGCTTGAAAAATAATTAATCAAACATGTAAAAGAGCAGAACATTTTACAGGCTAATAAAGAATTAGCCTTTGATAATCTCAGATACTACCTGGGGTCCATGCTGCATGCTCCTTTTCACTGTTCTGGTACTTTTTACTGTACCTCTCAATGGCTACAGAGAATACAAAGAGTTATTGAATTCAATTAATCAAAAATGCAATACAGACACTGTCCTTGATACTGTCCTGTAACTAAACACACACTGTATTTTTTTTAATCCCACTTAAAAAAACCAGTTTAATGTCACTACTTCGAGCAGTTCTCATGATAATTCCCAGGACTAATCATTTGCTAAGTACCTGCAAGACCTGGATTTTATATCCTCCCAAAAACCTGCAAAAACCTTGAATATTGTTTTGCATTTTTGGGGTATCTCTTTTCAATTAAAACACTCGCACACATCCCCCTCCCCCTCACCCCAACCAAACAAAACTCAAACCTCTCCAAAATTATTGTCATTTCTACTTTACCCTTGGAAAGCATGAAAACATAAAATGCAGATATATAAAATGCAGACTGATCCTGGTCAAATTCCAAGACTTTACGTACTTCTGCAATGGCAAAGCTTTGCAGCATAACAGAGATGTGTCCTGCACAGCAGCAACACATTTTAGTCTATTTAACCTCTTTCCAGGCACAGGAACTAAACTGATAAATGGATTGTAAATAATACAGTAGTTATACAGTGTAAATATATCCATTTATACTGCAAAAAAGCCTTCTTGTACAATCTCTAATGACAAAAGCAGTATCAAAATGTTAAGTATTTCAAAATCAGTCCCATTTTTTCTTACAAAACTACCACACCCAACTGCAAAATCCACTTAATGCAAAATTACTGGTTCTGGTTGCACTAGTAACTCATTAACCAAACACGGATTTTTGTGGGTATTGCACAAAAAATGGTAACAAAGACAGACTGTGACCTTTACAGTCAAAGGCTTCTAACACACTCACCAGAGAAAAGGAAGGGAGAAGGAAGACCTCAGACATGAAGCTCAATTTTAAACTTAGTTATGACGAGGGTAAGCAGAAGACCTACTTAAAACTGTGCTTAAACAAAGAGCTTGCATTTAAAATGACAGTGTCTCAAGGGGCATTTAACGTAGATGGCCTTCACAGATGGTGTTGGAAACTGTCAGCACAGAGACAGAAAGAAACTAGTAGTTTTGATTTCAGCTCAAGGGTTTTTAGTGAAGAACTAATTACTGATGCCATCAGTAAAAAAATACATCAGACTGATTCTTGCCACTTCCTGCTAATGAATTAACTCCAAACTGCTGCCAAGGTTACAGTCAGTCAGTCATAGCAGATATACCTACAGGAAAAATATGAATGATTCATAGCTTATGAAGTGAGAAGAACAGAGAAATTAGTATAGAACATGCCTGCTACCCACTCAAAATGCATGTTGGAATGAATGATGAAAATCTATTCTATATAGCACACTAATGCATCAAACTTGCCAGGCAATGTTAGACGTGGCTTCCATTTACTACCTGAATAATGAAAGACAGCTAGCTAGATATGGCCTCACTAATTAAAATGTTTCCCTTCTCACACTTGGCTCACAGATGTTGTGCTGAGGGTTTAAAACAATCCATTTGCTCTTGTAGCAAAGCCAGTTTAAGAAGATCCTGCCCACAGTCCCCCTCCTGCCTCTCTCTTAGTCCTACCAGTTGTTTTGATGAAATAAAGAGGAGCAAAGGGCTAGAAACCAGATAACAGACAAGATCAGTTAAAAATAATCTACCCTGGGGGAAGAAAGTGATTTTCTTAAAGCTAGGCCACTTCTGCCACGTAATGCAGTCCCAGAGACAACTGCTTACTGTGACCGAGATAAAAGCAAGCTTTTAAAGATGCAGACCACCACTGATGTAATTATACCCCACCCCTCAGATGAGGCATTTTTGTACAACTAAAGGTCAGTAAAAAGTTACCTCAACTTACCAATTTACCCTTGGGGAGATGATGATAACATTTGAAGCATTATTTGAGTCTATGAAGTGGCTGTCTACCTGCTTTCCCTGGAACTGCTAGTTTTTGTAGAAAAAGAGTCTTCAAAACTGGCAGTTCTACTAATGAGCACACTCAGCAACAGAGAGATATCACTCCATCTCAGAAAGAAGGCTGCAGAAACAAAGACAATTTTGAGATGGACAGCGAGAATGATCACGTGAGGCAAAGCTGGCAAAGAGAGACAGTATGTTCTCATAAAGTGGTTGGTTCCTTGGAAATAACCCTGACTGTCTCTCAGGCATAGCAGTTTCCTTTTTTGTGCCTCAAACAGAAACAGCAAACTTCAAGCCTGACAAAGATCAAGAGCATGGCAAGCCTCTAGTGAGATGAGAATCCGAAGGGATTGAAATTTGTTTACTCAGAAGATGAAAGAGGAGATGCGATAAAAGAGTAATTTGGAATTCTTCTACCATCATAAAGGGATCCAGAAATGAAGATCAGACCTGTTCTCCTTGCCTCATAACCAACGTTTTACCTGGCCACACCGTCAGGGTCCAGCCTGGGCTGTGCTTGTGCTGCACTACAGCTGCCTGCTGCGTCCCGGTGACTGCTGGGCTCCAGCTGCAGGTCAGAGGAAATAATTCTGCCTTTTGTGAGCCACAACATCTGGTTGGCAGTGTGTTCACTGCTCACACCGCACAGTGCTGCTCCATTTTGAATAGTGCCTCAGTACAAGAACAAGCGGACAATCAGTAAGGTATGTTAATCAGTATTACATTCAAAGCCTAATTAAAAAAAAAAAATTGCACGCAGTCTCAAAAACCTCTAGAATTCACCACTACACCATGAACAAAAATGACAAGAAATTCAGAGGGGATTGGACTATGTATCTGTTTAATATCGACATCATGAATATTCAGTCAGAAAATATTCTGATGGTGTGGAGGTGGAAATTAAACTTCAAGTTTTAGAGTTCAGGTCACCTCTCATTATTCAAAATCAGCACCAGATAGCAAGGAAAAGATAATCCAGTGTTTGGCCACTTTGGATTTCTTAGACATTTTTATAAAGCTTTTCAGCTACTGCCTGCTGCACTGACTGGGCCTAGGGTCTGACACATGCAGCACTTCCTAATATGTTATATTTGCTCTTTTCGTGTAACAGCACTTGCTATTAATACCATTCAGAACAAGCACTCAGGAGGATAATAGAACTAGGCAAAAATCACAAATGATGAGAAGCACTGCTCACAGTAATAACCTCCTGTGACTGCTAGATTTACCATCCCCCCGAGCAAGGTAAACAGACATTAAAGTCTTCCTACCCTGCTCCCCTTTCCTTCTTTCCCACTAGCTCAGTCTTCTGACCAGGAAGCTTGGATTTTAACAGTATTAATGACGTACGGCTGGATGTCAAGTATGGAACATTTATCATTATCCAACAATAACAAAGTGGTTAATTTTTAATTACGCATAAGCAAAAGATATTCTTAGGTTGCGTAAGATCAAGCTTTGGCTTCTAATCCAGCTCTGCTTCTGATGCAAATCTCAGTAAATCACTTATCCTCATGTCAATCTTCGTATTTCAGGTGACTTGTCAGTAATACTTACCGATCTTTCCTGAATGGACTTAGGGGAAAAAAAAAATTAGTACCTTTTAGAATGTCCAGCTATTAAATATAACATGGATTATTTTAAGTATGTCTTTACACAATTAAAATGGAAGCTGAATTTCAACCCTAGTATCTGCTACAGATTTCTTTGCTCCAATGCAAAAATTTTAGGGTGTTTTAACATGTAGAAATGCCTAGTTTGCTTGTTTCAGTTAACATACAATTGAAAAGACTGCATGTAGTTGGTCTAAAGTTTCTTACTGTGCATCAAATGGAATAGATGTTTGATACCTCTCTTTCTCACACAGTAGTTGCATTCCAGTTACAGTACTCGTAGGTGTGACCTACAACTTCAATAAGTGTAAAATCAGAAAAATTGCCTATTATCTTAAGCTGCCAATTTTTATTCCTCATTATCAGTACAAAATACATCTTCAACACATGCATTTCACTACATCATCCTTCATGGAATAACAACTATTGAAGATATAAATAAAAATAAAAAGCACACAAACAAACCTTCATGATCTTCTTCTACTGTCAAAAAATATGGCATTTTTTTCATAGTTCCTCTAAGATCTTGTTTTAAGGCCAACATGTAATCTTCGTCTTCTCCTGTTTTCAGAGGCACTGGCTTATTGTCTGTACTCTGTACAAATTATGTTTATTATTTATGAGGTCTCAATATCCATCAAATATACAGGAACACTAACAATAGCTACAATAAACACAGCTAATCACAGAAGACTGCAACTATACATTATGCTACTTCACAAGTATACTTTATTGCATTCTGACATGCATAACTACGTTTACAACTAAATTTATACCTTTTATGACTTTGCTGTATCTTTCTGCAAAAATGTATCAAGAAATCAAGAAAAAAAAAGTATTAAATCTGTGACATAGTCATTCATAGTCATGCTAAGCTCTTAATTGCCAAAAGCAGTTTTTCACACCAGCCTAACTTACTCAGAAACCATCGCTTCTCTCTTCAGTCAGAGTCCCGCTGGCCTTAAGCTCTTCTAAAACAGTGTTTTAACTACATTAAGTATGATGACTCTGAGTAACATGGACATCCTTTCTGTGACTATTGTCATGGAAACACGTTGTGTTGTCATACAACCAGGTAGCACTCAGGCCTCACACAATTCAGTTTCTGTCAGCTGAATTTAAATGAATTGCTAAGGTTTGGATTTTTGGGGTGGTTTTTTGCACTATGCATCTTGAAATTGGAAAAGATAAATAAGTGAAAACATGCTTAAAAACACACAGAACACTAGAGCCAGAGACAGAATTACCGAATGGATGTTGTTTCTCTCACATGTGCACAGATGGTGCACAATCAATACCTGAGTGGGGGGCTGCAAAGCGCAAAGTGCTATCACAAGTCCCAGAGCTGGATCATGAAATGAGTTTACTGCTTCCAGCTATATTTGCTAGCTGGCCAACATTTTAAATCACTAATGTTGCTGTTGGTAAGCTGATGCTCCTTAACGGAGTTTCTAATTGCATTTACAGGAAATTCCTAAGAACTCAGAAGGTATCTATTAGAAACATGCAATAGCAACAATTCACGGCTTAAAATAATTTCACTGCAAGTCTGTCAACAGCTGTAATATACTTTTTGTCACTGCCCAATCATTAAATCTAACTCTTGAAATTTGTATCGATCCTAGTTATGCCCCTAGGTGAACTTTATTTTTTTTGAATGGCACTAGACTTCCCCTGACAAGTTTAACTTGGTTCTGAAACTTTGTTCACAGGAGGAAGAATGCATCTTTAACTTCTCCATGATATATATATAAGATATACTGGTGCTAGTAATTCTTCTGAGAGGCTGATCCACTGCTGACTGTAACTCCAGAAGCTGCAGTTCACACAGAATTTGGCTTCCTTGTGCTGTCAAGCGGACTGCAACATTTGCATTAGGAACTGTTACAGGTGGCTTAGTATCAGTGAAATCCTACAACTTAGTTGTAAAGGTAGACTAAGAGGTTATATAACATCTGGTTCAGTAAGTCAAAACCTTGGGTGAAATAACTACTCAGAGAAATCTCAGCACAGCACCAACTATATGTCAAACTTGCAAGTTCTGTATCATAACATGTGAGATTGAGGAAAATTTCATGCACCTTGATCAAACCCTGATGTAACTGGGAAGTTCTCTTATACAAAACTGCAACATTGCAAGACTACTTTTCTACCTCAAAATTGTCCAAGTTTCCCTGCATAGCAAAACACAGTCAGAAAATGCTCTTTCTTCACTTTTCTTTTTCAAATACATGCCAAATGCCAAATCTCAATTAAGTTTCCTTAATTACATAAAATATGTTTCAGTTATTTTTAAATTATTTTCAAATGCTGGCTGTTGTGGTACAAGACAATCATCCAAAATCTTTCATGTTTGCATCAACAGTAAATCTCTAAAAACTGCAAATCCATTCATAGCTTCAAAGACTACTGTAATTTTATTTCAAACAAATTCAGATATCCAGTGTTTCCATTATTGTCATGTCCAGAAAACCAAATCATGATCAAGGCTTTAACGAACGAACAGCTTGACAGCAATCTAGTTAAATACAGGATACAACAGTTAGCAAAGGGACAGGAAGTAATAATAAGAAAAGCAATGATTTACATTAAATACTTCAAAACTGACCTGAAGTGCTTAGGGTTGTTCATTATATTTCATTACATTACCTAAAAGTGACAGTGAATACACTTTACCTGAACACTGAGAGTGTACTCTGAGATATTTGTTGTACTTACAGGAAACGGTGGTGGAGGCTTACACATGACATCAGGTAGAGCTGCACCTTTAGCAAAGCCAATAGCCTCTATGTTGAAGGTAAATGCAGCACGTCCTCTTCCTCTACCTGACCCAGCCATCTTGGAGTTACTGAAAATATTACAGATTTTTAAAGATTTAATTTTGCTACATGTATCAAAGGCATGCATATATTACCTATAAAATTAATGCCTAACAAAGATTACAGTAATTTTAAAACTACTCTCAAAGATCATTCTAAATAGCAAGCCATTTTTAATGCCTGTTTCAGGTTCTTCCACATACTATAAAGCTGGTACATGCCTAAAATCAGCTCCATTCCCTCATTTCTTCTAGCCACCTCTGCATGCCTGAAATTACCTTGTAACCTAGGAATGTTAAACTTTCTTCTTCTAAACCTTAGATGCACTGACTTGAGTTCAGAGTGGAAGAACCAGAAACAAGCGAAACAAAAGGAAAAAAAAGTTCAAGGACCCTGAACTTTCTGTGGATATATTTTGCAGTTTCTGAACTTTTCTCCAACAAAGTTTGTGTTTGTCTCTCATGGCTTCTTCATCCTTAAGGATTTTCTTTTCCCCTTTACCTTTGTAAGTAGTTTCGGGTACTGATAAAGAACCAAAAGTACGGTAAAAGCATCAAAGGGCTCCAGCATGTCTGCAAGCTAGCTGCTGATAAAGGGAGGTTGTTTATAACTAAAACATTTACCAAGGATCTCAAGAAAAATAGCCTGCAAAACCACATTTACAATCACATCTCACCACCTTCACGGTTACGTCCATCTTCACCTTCAGGATGGTATGACCCATGGGTTGGCAAGTAAAGCAAAATGTGAGAAACACATTTTTTGCAAGGAAGGTGTCAAGGAACAGGACCTGGCTGAAGCAATGTGCTTACTGCTCATTCGCCAAGACCGTGTAAAGATCAGTTCAAGGCCCCAGCCCCAAAATCCCACATGCTGTTGACCATTAATTGCAAGGTTACCATATTGCACCCTGCTTGGTAAGAACGTGTCTCTTCCAGACTTACTGCTGTACCTCTATCATCACATCTATTCCCACCATAAGTGTGTGAGATAATAAGTGCAAAGAGGAAATAAGAAAGCACAATACCTACACCTTCTCACACACTGTCTAAAATAACAAGGAACCCAGGAGAGAATTATGATTAGGAGCAAAGAAATGCATACTTAAGATTAAGATTCCCCCAAATGGAAGCAATGGCCTTTTTATTAAATGCCAGTGAGAAACAGGTTGATCCAAGTATTTTCCCACTTACTATTTTCAACAGGCATAAGCTCTGCTTGGATAAAACAAAAATCACACTATGTATTTCCATATCACTCAGCAGCAGAGAAAGCTGTCTAAAAATATGCAAGAGACCTAAATAAATCATTTTAAGAAAGACAACAAAGCAAAAGCTAAGACCGAGCACTTAATCAGCTGGAAATAAAAAAATAAAGAAAAAAGGAATAGCAAACTCATTTGAAAACAGGATGAAAAGCAAGATGTGAGTGGAGAAAGATAAAAGATACTGTAAAGCCCCAAACATGAGCAATTATATTATGTAGGTGTGAAAAAAGGGAACAAACAAGAGAAGAAAACAAACAAACAAACAAAGTTAAGGGAGCTGTCCAGCTAGTAAGGAGAGGCACACTGTTTACATTAAACGTAGTGAATATAAAGGTCCTTTTTTAAAATTCTGCTTTAAAATTAATTCTCAGTAAGATTCTCTTGAAATAGCGCGTTCGTCTGATGAGAAGTAACAAGTTTTAAAACTAGTGGTACTTCAACTACTCAGTTTTACTGAAAACTCATGATTTTTTTCCAAGCACACTGGCTTAGAAGGTTTACGTCTACCGATACCATAAAGTGACAGATGATGGGAGAAACTGTGAAGGAAATTTGAGTTGCACAACTAAGTCAACAGAATCACAAAGCTTGGAAAAGCTCTCTAATATCATCAAGTCCAACCTTTAGCCTAGCACCGCCAAGCCTACCACCAAACCATGACCCTAAGCCCACATCTACATGTCTTTTAAATACCTCCAGGGATGGTGACTCCACCACCTCCCTGGTCAGCCTGTTCCAATGCTTGACCACTCTGTAAAGAAATTTTTCCTAATATCCAAACTAAACTTCCCCTGGTGCAACTTGAGGCCATTTCCTCTCGTCCTATCACTGGTGACTTGGGAGAAGAGACCAACCCCCACCTCACCACAACCCCCTTTCAGGTAGTTGTAGAGAGCGATGAGGGCTCCCCTCAGCCTCCTCTTCTCCAGACTGAACACCCCATTTCCCTCAGTTACCAAGCATGACAAAGTTACCAGAACAACTAGTGTTTTGGCTGCCACAAGGGATGCCTAATGCAGCACCTAGGTGCATTTTTGTCTCTAGAGGTAGTTTGCGTGTCATTTATGAATGAGAAGGTGAATTTCAGATTTGGGCTTTTAAAATTCCTTCAAAACTACGTACGCTGCTGCTCGGGCAGTCAGGCAGGGAAAGGCTCCAGAGGCCTCCGGGAGGGAAAGGCCTGTGGAAGTGGGGTGGCCGCCGGCTGCGATCGCGATGGCGGCAGGCGCGAGGAGGTTCGGCACTCGGGCAAGCTCTAGTGATGGCACCTTCCTTTTCCTCAGGACAAAACTCTCAGTCGTCTTCAGATCCTTGATCTTCACACACAGAGGCACACAGTGCAAAACCAGAAAAAAGAGAAAGGACTGAAATATAAATACTGAGGTTTTGCGGGTTGGTTTGTGGTTTTTTACCCGGTGCCCCTGAAGGTAAAAGGGTGAAAACACT
>NW_010533497.1:0-28662 GCF_000687285.1 Phaethon lepturus
TGCCAAGTCCACCACTGAACCATGTCCCTAACCCACTGCCAGGAAGAAACCCACTGCTCAAATAAGGGAATGAATGCAGTTAGATGAAGCAGAGATCTATGGTCCAAATCTCCTGTATTCCCTCTGATAGCCCCAGGGGATAAATTTATCCTCAAAGGTTGAGTAAAATTCTGTAGAAGCAAGTGGAAACTGTAACAATGAGGTTTTAAAAGGAGGAATCCTAAGTGTTTTAAACATAACCTGTGTGTCAATTGACAGAAGCAATATAATGTTGTTTGGCATTTGCAAACAGCAACAGCATTTTCAACAAATGCTGAAGAAAAGCATATGGTAGTACAGTGATATATAAACTCAAACCAGTATTTTCTCTAATTTCATGTTCTACACACTCCCAGTGTTTTCTGGGTTCCTGAAGTATATCTTTGACATAACAAATGTAATTAAACGCGTATTTTCCACACCTCACTTTCTACTAATGATGAAAGATGGAAAAGCCAACATGTTAAACAGAAACAAAAAGGGGTTTTGGAATACTACTTGTTGTAATTCTTATTAACACAGGAAGATTTTATAAGGGCTGGATAAATGCTTAAGAAGAGCATGAGAAGAGTCATGTGCAAAGGAAGTACAGACATTAAAAAAATTACTTTTCCTCAGTATAATATTAACTATATATAAAGCTTAATTTTTCATACAAGCCTTGGGAAAAAGCTCTAAAGGTAATTTTTACAGAATCTGTTTGTTGAGAGTTCTGGGAAACAGTGAAATCTGTTCATGGAAATCACAACAGTTCTCATTTAACACTGCACATTGCAGCAGAAATGGATTTAAAAGCATCAATATGGGCCATGGTATGAACTGGCTATAATCTATGTATCCCTGCCCTGTGGAAGCCACTTGAGCTTGAGTTCCTGGTGATTGATGGTGCTAATGAAATATCTTAGTGTGTTGTTTGCACATGCTGTAGTTTAGCTTTTAACAAAGACTCACACTCATAATATTAATAAGAGGATCTCAAAAGCTGTGGAATAAAAATTGTTATCTGGTCAGTAATTTCAATATTAAAGTTAATTTCCATGAAGATCGTAAATGACAAAACAGAAAGGAAAATTCGCAACCCACTTCCTCGCAAATGAGATTCATTCTTCTCATATTAGTGTGTAAAAAGGAAGCTGGTTAGCAGAACCTTGTTGGAATTTGAAAATGGTCATATACTCAGCGAAAAACATCACATTTGCCTTCAAAATGTTCATAGACAGACACTATTGTACCACTGAGATTTCGTACTGGATGTACCACCTGCAGCTTGTCTAACTGGTAGCTGCAAATTATAACCTTCAGCAACAAAACTATTTGGTTATTTGGCACCAGATGAAAAACACCATCATTTTAAAAGCACTTGAGAGGTAAGCAAATGTAGCTATGTTTTACAGTATTTTTAACTAAAAACAAGAGGTAAAGTTTCCAGAAAATTGTTAACAATATCTACTATTCATCTTAGTTACAACAGACACAATGCATAGGACAACACCTACCAGTTGTGAACAAATAATGGCTTTCAGTGTAAGCATAAAGAAAAAAATGTGAAAATTTTGGATACATCGTGTGATAACTGCTGTTAAAAAGCAAATATTAGAAGGATGACTACAGAATTTAATTACTGTAGACAGTCATCTTGCCCCAGCCTGTATGAAAACTCTCTAGCAGCAATCCAGATTGCTGCTATGTTTAAAAGACCCTTCTACTGCCACTGATCAGTTGGAGCAAAATAAAACATGTATTCAAATAACTTTTTCCCCTAGTAAAAAATATATTCAAAGGATTTTCAATCCACTCTATAATATAGGCCTGTTTTGTCTCTCCCCCATACCTAGAAGCCCGCTGCCTGATTCAGAGAGCTTCTGTTTATAAGGACTAAGACACCTAAATTTAGCTGCCTGTGCATTATGCGTCTGCAGAAGAGCTTGTTGCGAGAGTCAGTTACCTAACACAGGCATGTGGAGTCACTGCAGTGACACGGGGTACTCCTTCCCCACCTCTAGCTCCAGACAGACGGCTCTCCTGTCCATTTTGTGTTGTACCTGGCAGCCCTGGCAGAGCCACTGCCCAGTTAGCTGGCAGACTGGGTTTACTGGAGCTCCACAGACTGCAGTTGAATTTCAGATGCCCGGCTCACATGTAGACCCCCATATTCAAGAGTCCTGAATGCTGAGCTGAATGCAGCGCTCTCTAACCTCTGTCTCTCAGTATAATGTTTATTGTTTGTAAACATGTTTTAATAAGGAGCTGATGTACCCTGTAAGTATCCTCCAGCTTGACACAATTTAAACCCAAGACTTCATATTCAGAAGAATAGTTAATGTGACAGATTTGGTTAATTCTACCCCTATAGCATTGTTGTTAAACCTGGAGTAAACATAAGGATTCCCTTAATAATTTGATGTATATTTTATATTGTAATTTATAGAAAGAATGGATTTTAAAATATATTACAAATTGGTAGCATATTTTAAAATATTACATAAAATCAAAATAATTTCTATGCCGCATTTATGTGAAAAAGAGATAAACTACATAGTCACTTTTTTATAGAAACTCTTGCCTTCACAGAATCAAAACAGCAATGAACCTTTTGACAGACATTCTTGTTTCTGAAAAGTTCAACTGAACCAACAACAGCGACTTAGGCCATATCAACAGTATTGGAACTGCAGACCAAAGCCCTTCTCCATTACCTTTGTGTGAGTACATACAAATATTAGCTACACAAGCTGAGTCCCCACACCAGGTCCAACTGCCCATCTCGGTCGTCCCTGCAGTTCAAAGTCAAGGTGTTTTACTATTCCCTAACAAATACAAAGTGCTTTGTGAGATGGTGTTGGCAACTGGAGCTGAAATCAGCTTTGCCAGAGTTCCAGGTGTTTTCACTCCCTTTGGTATGTATGTAACATGCTACAAAGACTGTTAAATGAGAGTTTATGTACCATCTAATGATGGAAAGCTATAGTCTCAATTTTTCTATTTTATATAAAGATATTTCCGAGTGTCTGCAGTTTCTCATTGTTGCTCTGTCACAGAGCATAAGCTTTCAGAGAAAGGTGCTACCTTAACATACACATTTCTACTATTTTTTATTCCTGAAGCTGATACTTGTTATATACGTAATCATACGGTCATGTAATCAGGGGACCAATTTACTGTCATCGTGTTATGTTTAGATGTAGTCCTGAATATGTAGTACATTCTTACAATCGGTATGAGAAAATGGATATGAAAGAAAAAACAAATTCTCTTGAGAGAACAGACATTGAGTGACAGGAATACAGAAATTACTGAAAAACATATGTTCAATTCCCTTGGAAACTTGGCCCATTTATTTTCATATACAGTACAATAAATTTTTAAAGCCCTTTATTGCCTGTGCATTTGCTGCAGAATCCGACATAAAACCAGGGTTATATATTGCAGTTGTTTAATTAATTTTGTCTCATTTAAATAACTAATTGTGTGAACGTTATCTGAACTCTTGTTCAAATGCATTAACGTTTGAAAGTAATCCACTCATTCTCTTACACATCTCTTCCCATCTAGCTCTTTTTTCATTATTATTTAATTGAATTTCCATTTTTCAGCCTTAACGATTCCTCATAGGAAACTGGAATAACAACTATTCAAATTGTGTTAATGGTCATGTTATGCTTGGTTGGTTAAATTTCCTTCTAAATGTTTTTAGTACCACATAGACACAGAGTTTGTACAATATTTCTAAGGATCTTGTGCAGGAAAGGCTATGAAAGTCCTATTTTAATTTAATTTAATTGTGTATGATTTTATTTCTTACTGTCAATACAAGTTTCACTAATTTTTTTAAAACTCCAACTAACAAGGCGATGCTCTAAAGACCGGGACCCATGACCAGTGAAGTGAATTTGGATTTAGTTGGATCATGAATGGGAGGGATTAGAATAGTGGGATGCATCTCAGTTGCCTTGACTGACCAAAAGGACTGCTTTCAATTTAATAAATACTAGTGCAAGTAACAGTTTAAGCAACACAGTGTAGCTGAATCATTTGAACACCAGTATTCTGGACATTATGAAACAGAAGAATAAAAGAGAGATTTTATTTTTGCATGGATAAAGTGCAGTTACTTCAGAAAAGAAAGGAATGATTCAAAATATCTAGTTCATAGTTTATAAAAAGGAAGTATTAATATCTTAATTGCAGATCCTATTTTTAAGAAACTACTTTAAGAAAGCAACTTTTTCTAGACTGGAAAAAATTACTTTAGGAGTCTCTGTTTTACTTATCACTGAATTTATTCTGAATTACAGGTATTCCATTTTTTCAGTTACTGGGTCATACTTCAAGTTTGCCTGTGGCTGTTTTCCGTTTCTGCCTTAAGGATGAGTAAAATGACACCAGTAAATGGACATAACCCAAAATGGCTTTAATCCAGTTCTATTGCTTGTCTGACTTATTTATAACAGTGTGAGAAGCACATTTCAGGTGGAGATTGAGAACGTGATAGGGATGGTAAAGTCACCAGCAAACTCCATTATTTACATTTTCTGGCCTCAGAATCCCCTCTCTGGAGTGCAAAATTCCTTTCTATATGTGTGTACGGTTGTGTGTGCAATACAGTTATGTGTTGCTGTTCACACTTTCAAACCAAAGAGAACAGTCTGCAAGCTACCATACAGGAAAAAAATCTCCTGTCCAAGTTCACAATAGTTATATGGCACCACAGTTCACCATGTTACACTGCAATTAGAAGGGAAGAGATAAACCTAGATCTCAAGGTCATTCATAATCCTTCCTCCATCAATGTTAACATTTATATAATGTGTACATATATGTGTGTTTTACTTAATTTTAAAAATGGAAATTCAGGTTATTAAATTGTTTATAGTCGCTGACATATTCATTGGTTCACTCCTTTTTCACGTCCAGTAAGAAATTTGGGAATCTGTCACTAGCTCTTGGGTTGTGGTTTGCTCACAAGGGAATAGAAGAAGGGAATAAATCAGTAAACAGAAGGTTGTATTGATCTTACAACCACCTTAAACAAGGCTCACTGAGCAGCTTACTCAGAATTTAATTTATCTTTTTTTTTTTCCTGACAGTTTTAAGAAAAATGACAGGGAACACATGGGACAGAGTATTAAAGAAATTGAACCTCAGAAGGGGAGAAAGTGTTTTATGTTACCTCCTGGTTAGCAGCAGCTAGTTCTTCTTCCAGTGCAGAGACTCTTTCTAAAGAAACCCTCAGTCGTTCCCTTACCTAGAAGAAAAATCAAAATATGTGCAGTAACGTAATTTCTATCAGTCTTTAAAGATTATATAATCTGCCATATGCACTACTGTATGCCTTGCCAGTCTGTTTGCAGGCATGTGTGTTGCATCCTTTCTTGAGATATACCCTGTAGTAAACATTTATACCTGACTATAGGAAGACTTAACCCACGAAAATAGGTGTCAAACTTTAAATGCCATACTGCTTTTCCACAGTTTGCCTATAGTTTCAATAGGCAATAGGTTTCAATAGAAAACACAGCAAACACAAATATTAAAACCACATTAAATGTAAAAAGAAACTGTTTTTCACAAGCATCTTTTACAAAGGGCAAGGAAAAAAACATCTGCAAATGTTTTAATTCCACTCTGTGGAAGATAACTAAATCTGTTCCTATTAATTGAATGCAACAAATTAATTGAAAAAATATCTTCCAACATTGCCCTCAGGCACACATACTAAAGATTTTTGATAATATCATGCAGTTTGTTTGGGTTTTGCAAAAAGTCATAAACAAGATATAATCTCAGAAGCTGAAAAGACTAGTGTTTGTACCAGTTTCATAGATGACCTATTCTGTTCTAAGGAAGTTTATGATATACTAAATTATTACTGCTGCTGTTATAACATTTATTATTCAACATTAATTATTCATATAAAGAACAATAATTTAAAATCCCTGAAGACACAGTTACTGTTATTTGAGTGCCCTCACTCAGCATCAACTCATGTAGCGATAGACAACCTAAGCTAGCAAAGCAGGTGCCAGTCTACCAATATGGTCACAGGCAAATCGGACTTAAAATGATCCTCAGTGCTGCCTGTAGATGACTCTCTTCTGACTACAAAGGGAGCCTATGGCAACTCCTCTCCTAATCTACACAACTTCATTAGGCACCTCACATTAAATGACTTTTCAACCTGGCTAATCACCCAACACTCAGGATGTATTTCTATCCCCATTCCAGCTACGCTGCGGTGTTGCTGTTCCAGTTGATGATCCATGGATGTTAAAGGCTATTAGCAATGTTTGTAGGGAAAGTTGGCATATTCTATTAGACCAATTGATGTAACTGGAAAATTAAGCAAAACAAAAATCAATCTTCATCAATCACATGAAACATTGTACATTTTCATGTAGGTACAATTGTTTTCACACCCTTGACAAATACAGAAGACCCCTGAAAAGATTGTGTATGCCCTAATACTTTCACACTTTTTCCAGTGATACCTTCTAGTCTAATAAATATTACTTTTCCTTATGTACTTTATTTTTCATTACTACTGATAGAAGTGAAATTTTGAAAGTGGACTCTGTATGTCCCAAGATTGGCTTAGACTTTAAAAGATGAAAATTACTTATTAGTAAAACTATAACATAGCATGTACACTAATTTTGTCCCAATTAAACCTTAAAACTGACTAAATCTAAAGATCAAATACATATTCAGGAAATGAACACTAAAAATTAAAACTATTCAGCCTTCCTAACAAGTGCAAATCAAGTGGCTTACGCTGTACTTTCAAGTTTGTGGTCCTCTTGACATCAGTTCTATTAAAAGAAAAAACATTTGAAAACGCATTTTATGTATTCACATAAATATTTGAATGCTCTCGGGTAACTATAGTGTTACCGTACACTAAACAATGTTGCTAGCCTTAACAGAACAGAAATCATGAGTGAGAAGTCTTCAAAGGAGCAAAAGAAGAGTGTGTTGAAGAGTGTTAAGGTACAAGAAGACCCCAAGACTAGAAAGAATCCTCAATTTAAGTCCAATTTCTGATTTATTAATTTCCCTGTATTCCTTCAGCACTATAAGACTGAAAAAAATCAACTGTTAATGTTCCCAAATATGCATATTGTATCTTAAATGGGTATTTCCTATAGGGTATGACTATGTCATCAATAGGCTGAGCTGCAATAACTGACTCTGCCTGTTCCTCAACTGATGCAAATGAAGCTTAAAGCACCTTGAAGAGGCAGTGACTCAGCCACCTCTGAGGGCAGTGGTAAGGGTAAAAATTACTACAAATTTTCATGACTATTGCATCTGTTTTCTTACACCGGAACAATACAATGCAGCGAGAACAGGCAATGGAACCCAAAAATGTTTCTCCTATTTATTAAATTTTTGTACTACTTTTCATCAAAGATGTATGTGAAACCCTTTAATCACAAAGCTTGCTTTCCAAAATGAGCTACATAATTTCTGGAAAACATGCTCATATAGCTTCAGGTTTACGGTAGTACATCAGCTATTATCACAGTCATTTTATATAAATTTTTTAGTATTCAATTCTAACACACTTAAAGTATGTAAAATTAATTGAAATATTATATTTCTAAATCTAATTTATGCATAATTTCCATCTAATTATATTTTTCATAAAAATACTTCACATCAAATGCATCACGCATCACCTATTCTGGCTATAGTTGAAAAAGTGTAATTTTTTAAATAGCTGAAAAAGTATTTCTTACTTCATTTGCCTTTCCTTTTTCCTATTTTTTAAATCATATCCTGCTTGAAAAAACAACATCAGTTCTTCTACCAACTTCCAACAGCTGCTCGATGACCTGTTTCCCATCGAGATGGACAAAAAGTCCAAGGCACTATCTGGCACTCACATCTCTCTTCTCTCCCTACTCCTACCAGGCTCTCTGCCTTCCCAGATGTTCCTGATTCCTCTGTGGATCCCAAAACTCTCTTTCTGTATCCTGCTTCTCTTCCTACTGCCAGTTCTGTCTTTCACTAGTTCTCCACTACTAAAGACCACGTCCTACTAGCAAAGGGTGTAGCCCTGTCTCAAGAGGCCTGATTTCAATCTCTCTAAATACAGTGGGAGCTGTCAAGACAACAACTCCTTAATGGAAAGCTCAACCTAGGTATAAGAAATACATAGAAAAATGACAGTCATCTTCCTGGCTTCAGTCCTGTTGGCTCTAAGCACTGCTGAGGGGCAAGATGACTGAGAGAAAATTGACAAGATGGTAGTTGTCAATAGCTGAAATGAAATGCAATGAGTTGGTAATTTTACTTTAAATTTTCATACGTTTCCTGAAACCTCCATGTATTCAAGCCTAGGTGTTTTATAAATGAGAATATATGTTTTAAAAATATAAGATGTCTAACACTGGCATTCACTTTTAATGGTGTTAGAATGCAAACCAGCTAGGCCACATTACTGAGAAGGTCACAGCTCCACAAGGAGCTGAAATCAGAAAAATTATCCTTAACCTTTATACATGGTGGCACTGTAGAAATGAATCGTATGGACATTTTAAAGCCTGAAAACATCACTACCTGGAAATACCAGGCATTTATTTAAAAGAAAATTTAGGAGACACATTTTTTACATGGCACTTCAGAAAAAATAAGAAGGGAATTAATGTCTTTATTCTGAATATGAAGCTATTATATTAAAATCCCTTTTTTTTAAATTCTTGTCCCATTGTCAGTAACAATATGGAACAAACAGTATCAGTGTCACACAGAGCGACAGTTGGAAATTATTTCCTTTGCCTTGCCTTGCCTTGCCTTGCCTTGCCTTCCCTTCCTTTCCCTCCCTTGTATGTACACAGTTAACGCGCTGCCTTTTTTATGATGACCTAGCCAAAATTGCCGTTTGATGGCCACTATTTGTTTTCTGAATATGAGAGTTGCTAAAGGAACTGAAAGCAACTCTGCCTTGGCACAGATTTCTTTTTTTATTTTCATTTGACCAGTAATTCAGATTCACATTTGCCATGGTGACATTGGAAATGTTGCAACTAATTCTTGATGTTCAATCACATACATAGAGGCTGTTAAAGTTGAGGGAAATCTTTGATTCTATCAGTGAAAAAGAGGAAAAGTGCTACATCACCACTCTGATGTGAAGGAGAAATCTGCACTGGTTTACAGCCCAGAAACTGTAACTTTATTTCTCACGTTAGATTTTTTTCCCAGTCTTCAATTGATTTCAAAATAAACTTGAGGAAGAACACAAAAGATGAAAAAAGTTTTCAGGTTTGGTCATTCACATTCCAGGAAAGAATACAGGCTACACATGCTGTAGTAACGTATGCAGTATACATACATTTTGAAAAAGATTTTACTCTGAGCAATATTTACCAGTTAGAAATTGTATTCATGGTTTCCTGAACTTTGCAAGTTCATATTGAATAACCTTTGAATCTAAATATGGGGCAACAGCCAAAGCCTCTGAAAAGCCATATACAAATGTATGGCAAAGAACTTTGTATTGACTTCCCTCTTCAAATTTATGTTACAGCAAACAAAACAAAGAGAACCATCCTCATTTCTGAGAGGTACGGGAAAGGCTGTTGCTCCTGGTCACTACCTTGTTAGAGACAAAGGAGCAGGAACAAATGCAAACTATTTTTATCTGATAATTTGGGTTTTTTTAATATGATGAATGCAAATTAATTATTAGAATATTGCATTGTTTTCTCTTTTCTGGAAGTCAAAGACAGTAAGTGAGTAAATATAGTTCATAGAAGTAAGTATTATCTTAGTGAAATTGTGTTTATCACTTCAGAAATAACATAATAAAATTTCATATGGTACTTCAACATATTTCTATTTTCTGGGGCACTACATAAAGTTTTACTAAGTAACATTTCACAAAGTAGGACTAATCAGATGTCACTTGATCTAACAGAACATGCTATAATACACATTTTTAAAGGACAGATTCCCATTACAGCACCACAGACACAGCAGAAAAGGGTTGCTCTCTCCATGTCAGAGGGTGTATGCAACATGTGCCCAGGTGACTGGGCATTCCTCTGGCTTTTAAAAGCAACCACATTATCTCGAAATGTAACATAGTGGATGTCATGTTAGCACTGCTGTCGGTGTAAAATATCACCCATCTTTCTCCGTCTCCTAGTAACTGCTTCCCACTTTTTTCCTTGCTGTCAGATTCTTTCTTCTTTCTCTCCAGATTTGTAGTCCACAAAGAGCTTTTAAAAAACACATGCACATGCTCGAATTGAATCACTTTTCTTTTCATGAACAGTTTATTGAATAAAAGCTCTCCTAGCTACCTGCTAATAAATAAAAAGATGGTGATAATGTTGAGATGAATAGGTTGGTTTTATTTGCAAGAATATTAGGTATACTTTTCTGTCATGAATTAATCTTAAGAGAACCCATGTTTTTTGAATCTTAGCTAGGACAATAACACCTGGTAGTTGCTTTCCTCTGTGAAGATCAAATCAACAAAAAAATGGGTTTGGAGAAGAAGTTGCTTCAAACAGTTTCTTCTTTCCAAATGCACATTTTAAATGTTGAACCCAAAGTTTAAAGCAAAATAGGAAAAACGTCTGCAGGAAAATAAACATGTTCAGACAGATTTTAGAAGTCAACTATAGATATAGAATGGTATAAATAAAATAGCCATTTTTCTAGTTTGTATTGTTCCTGAATTGCATATAAGGAATATGTACTTCCTGACCCACTCTATACTCAATGTCTGTTCTAATCATGAAGTTAATCTGAGCTTCTATTTTCTATTAAACTCTAATGATGTCTGGTAAATCTTGTTTTCATTTTCTGCATTATAAGCTATTCCATGTATATTCATATATAATATCCCATAATATTTCATAGTACTGTCTTATATTATTTCAACAACTTTTCATTGCATGAAATAAAACAAAGGAAGATATCAGCTAGTTAGCAGCAGTAAGAGAAGCATTTGATATCTGAAGCATTAAGGTCAGGGTGATTAACTGAAGAGAATTTTCCACGCAGACTATCTTCCTTATGAATACAGCTGCAAATTTCAGGTGACTTATGCAACAGCAAAGTCCTATTAGAGAGGTTAATCAGAATTTCACATTGGTCCCAGTTGTAATCGGTCCTAACCTCTGATGTTTAATATTACTGTTTAAATTCCCAAATAAATATATAATACAGTTAGTGCAGTGTCAGTTTCATTTGCTGTGACACAGCTCACCCATGGAGACATAATGAGATTTCTTTGAGATACACATAAAATAGTCAATTTTATAAACTAAATTAACTCTTTCATCATCCCCATGTCCTAAAGTGAAAATTCTCACAAGATACACTACAACTATGCAAGAACAGACTATGAAGACTTGTGTTTGGTACTGCGAGGATCTCATATGGATAACGGGGTAAGAGTAACTGCATACTCCTACTACCTTCTACTCACTAAGATGTACCTATTGGGTTCAGCCAAACAGGACTGTCTCTCTAGCACAGGAAGCTCATGACGAGCTTTCATTCTACAGGGGGTGAAGGGATGCTGAAGGAGCTCTCAGACACTGGAATGACTGTTGGTAATAGTCATGCTTTCTCTGAATAACGCAGTCATGGCCATGATCTCACTATGGTGGTCTATCTTTTGAAAAAAAGGCAACGAGACAAAGCCCAGACTTCATGTAAAATATAGAGAGTCAACAGGCTTTTTGAAATAAGTTAAGGTATCATTCCTGATACTTAAGCAGGCCTCCCTGGAAATATGAATCCTGAATTGATATGTTTTATTTTCCATCTTCCAGTCTGTTTTGTATTTTTCATTGCATTTTGTTACCGTAATGAGGACGTTGCTGTAGTTCTTGCACTGTGTACATAGGAAACCTTGCATGACGAGTTAGGTTTTGTGGCAGAGCTTCTTACAACACCTTGAGATGTTTTAGCGTAGGAAGTGAAAACATGAAAGAAAATTTGCACTTAGGAAGGATTTAAAGCCTTTCTTGGGATTTTTGTAAGTTATAAAAGGCAAACATTTTAACGAAAATATCTTGTTATGTTTTTTTCAGGGGTGTAATGGCTAAATTATTGGTTTCAATGCCAAATTTTTTTTGTGAAGAAAAAAGTTAAAGTTTCCATTATTCATTTCCAAAGCATCATGATACATTTTCAATGCACTTTTGAAAGTTTTCATTACTCTTTATCCACTAACCTACTTCAGTTTTGGGTGCATTTTCTGATAGGGCAGCATTTATTACCTGTGACATCAGTATATCGTATATCATGTTTTTTTGCCTCATTATTTTCTGCAAAGTTCTGCCCTCAGGCCTCCCTGAGCACAGAAGTAGAGTCTGTGGGAATGAAGCATAACCACGTTATGGGAGGACCAGACATATGTAAGTCAAAGGGAGTACATTGGCTGCATCCAATGGTGCTGAGAGACTTGATTAACTCGTCATAGTGAAGCTTTTTTCATCTTTGAAACTTAATGGCAGTCAGGGGAGAGTCCTGATGAGCGGAGAACCCACAAATATTGTGTCCACTGTCATGAAAGGCAGGAATTTTCCTGGGAAGATCCAGGGAAGGTTATGGAGCAAATCTTCCTGGAAGCCATTTCCAGGCACATAAAGAACAAGATGGTAGATTGGAAAGAGCCAGTATGACTTTGTCAAAGGCAAATGATATCTGACAAACCTTACTGCCTTGTATGATGAGATGAGTGGCTCCATGGATGAGGGGAGAACAGTGAATGTTTTTTACTTTGTCTTTACCAAGGCTTTCTGCAAGATCTTCCATTTACCCTAGAGAAAAGGGTGAGATATGAATTGGATAAGTGGATTATACAGTCTGTAGAAAATTCTCTGGACTGTAAGGCTCAGAGGTTTGTGATCAGTGACACAAAGCCCAAGTGGCATCCTATTACTACGAACGGAATAACCCCAGGCAACAGGACAGGCTTGGGGAAGAGAAAGCAGTTTTGCAGAAAAGGCCTGGGCATGAATAAGGCCAGACACACAGTTCAGTCAGCAGGTTGAGGGAAATGATTATTCGTCTCCAGACTTTTGAGACTGCATCTGGTTTTGGGCTCCCCAGTACAAGAAAGACACTGACAGACTTCAGTGAAGTCTCACCAAGTTGATCATGGGCTGCAGCACATGGCATATGAGAAGAGGCTGAGAGAGCTGGGCCTAGTCTAAGCTTAAGAATGGAAGGTTCATGAGAGGCCTATTGCTGTCTACAAGTAGCTAACCAGAAGATGTGGAGGAAACAAAGCCAGCTTCTTCTTGGAGATACAGAGTGACAGGACAAGAGGGAACAGGTGCAAGACTCAGCAACAGAAACTCCAGCTAGGTATTATGGAAGAAAATTATAATGAGGGTAGTGAAACACCAGAATAGGTTTTGTCCCTGGAGATATTCAGAAGTTGATTAGAGAGGATCCTAAGCAATCTGAAAGAGTTGTCCCTGCTTTGAGAAGGTTGGGCCCAGATGCCCTCTAAGAGGTCCAACCTACATTATTCTACTAAACTCTGCATAACTTCGATGAATTTTCATAGGTGGATTAATAGTTTATTGATGATGGGTCTGAAACAAATCTAACATATAATTTTTCTGTCAAAGAAAGTATAGAATGGATGATTCACATGCCATAAAGGTTTTTTAGCACATTTGGGCGTATGCAGTCTTTTTTACTTCCATTATTTTTGAATAAAAATCCCAAAAATGTTGACAATGTGTGCTATAATCTCATAGATATTATTTTATCAGGTATCTGGATGATATATAAAACATCTTTGATACAACCCTTCTAAAGAGAGATACTATAACATAAACACATAATTTTATATAGGATTTGTACCTGAAAATAATGTGTGCTAGTGTGTAACAAATTATTATAGAATAATAGAATCATAGAATGGTTTGGGTTGGAAGGGACCTTAAAGATCATTCAGTTCCAACATCCCTGCCATAGGCAGGGACACCTTCCACTTGACCAGGTTGCTCAAAGGCCCATCCAGCCTGGCCTTGAACACTGCCAGGGATGGGACATCCACAGTGTCTCTGGGCAACCTGTTCCTTGCCTTGTCACTCTCATGATTTTATTTTAAAATAATTTATTACACTGTTTCCTTGATTGATCTTGGAATGTTTTATAAAAAAAATATGATTTATACCAAAATAAAAGCGGTTCAATGCATAGATGAATAGCACATAGGAAAAAGTAATTTTGCCCAATCATTTTTATGACTTATTCTATAATGTAATAATAATGTAATAAATCTCCTCTTAATATGATTGCAGATGGCTGATTTTCTACACTGATAATTATCATTACCACTGGGACAAAGACCCATTATATACATAAAATATATACCTGTTTCACAGCAAAATTTTTAAATTAACCGAATACTGATTTTAACCTGTTACATTAAAAAAAAAAAGAATTTTCATGAATATAGGTCTAAATACTATATTTAGCTTCAATCTAATTCTGTACAATAATTTTCAAAATGAGATGTAAAACTGCATAGTACCTAAACACTAAGACATTCGCAAAAGAAAATAAGAAGTACATAACTGCTGAATAATCAGACTCTATTTAAAGTTTAGTACTTAGTATTTCTCATATTTATTCAATACAATGTCAAAAAGTATAAAAGCAGGAGAGCTCACTACTCTCTTTATAGTTTTACCAATGTTTAAAATGTTGGATAAAAGATCAAGGCTTAGACCATAAACTCTATCAAACCTCAAATGATATTTTTAATAATACTGGATTTTGAAAGTCTTCATGACATCCAAAAACTTATTACAATTAACTGCTTACAGCAGCTAGAAGTGACTATATTCCTTTTTCTAGATTTTCTTTAAACAGGCTTTCATGAGATGTAACTGAATAGAAGACATAACTAAAGAGATATATCTAAACACAAAATAAGTTTGGACTTGGCATAAGTTACTTAAATTCATGTAACTTTGAACTGATAGTTACTCCAGTATAACTCATAACCCACAGTGTTTACTGTTTCACACCTTTATTACCAATGAAAAATAAATATTACTATATAACTACAGCTACCCTTCTCATAAAGCTGTTTCTTTTATTAATATAGTTCCTTAGATAAAGTCAAGTTTCAGAGCATATTTCTTAATTTAAAAAAGTTAAATTTATTACTGTGGCACCAACGAACTTGTTCCACCCAATGCAGCTCAACTGTGCAGCCATTGGTTTCAGATGCTGTGCTGCAGGGTCTCCCCTGCGCACCCAGCCGTCTCAGAGAAGCAACTCAGCCGCAGGGATGAGCCCAAGCGAATCAGCCAAGACAGACCCCAGAAGGAACCAAGGAACCAAGACCAAAGACCAAGGTTCTTTGCTTGTGAGCAATGGTTCTCACGTGCTCCTCCCTCGTGTAGTTTTGAGGCTCTTATAATCAGATACATCATCTTCTGAGCATATTGTTTCTAGACATGAACTGGATTTCTGTATTCATGTAAAGCAATGCTCAAGGTGATACCTCATAGTTGCATAAGGTTTCATTCACACAAAGGAGTCTTTCCAACACAGGACACATGAGGATCCCAGTGGAATGACCCCCGTAATTAGCATGACTAGATGCAGTTTCATCAGTGTTTTTTACCTTGATCCTGCAAGCCCTTCGTTAGCTCTGATAATGAAGGATCTACTACTTATTTTAGGTTACCCTACTTGTAGAGGGCACGTTGTGCTTATGTAGTAAATGCTAAAAACACCTCTGAAACTTGGGGTTTCCTCCTAAATTTTTTTAAAATGGAAGTTCCTTTATGTAGTTGCAAACATCTCATTCTTCTTTTTACTCTGTGTGTTTTTAAAATTTCAGATACCTACATTTTCTCAGCAATAAATTAAAAGCATACTGTACAGACAATAAATTCCATAGTGTCATGTTTATTTAGTGCTAAACAGGAGAATCATGTCTGGTAGAGGTGAGAGCTTATTTTGAAAAGTCAGTGCTATTGTCTACAAAAGATAGCTGAAGTGACCTGCAATGCATTACTGTTATTGGTCACACATTCTTAAGGATTTCTCTGAACATGTGTAAATGCAGTAAGTACAGGATGTATTCCAAGAGGTAAATTAACAATACTGTTGCTCTGCTGCACCATAAGGCACAGTTAAGTATGTTAAAGAGTGTCTTTAGTAAGCTTTTTTTCCATACTGTACCTTTTCATCCAAAGCCTTGTGGTGTTCAAACAGAGATTTCAGAGCTTTGAGGACCTCAACTTCACTGGAAACTCCTGAGGGAGACTGTGCTTGCCGTTTCACCACTGTCATCCTCAGTGACCTTTCGTGTCTTGAGACAAGGCACTCCAAATGCTCCAGTAACAGCTATTGGATTTGATATAAAAGGGTATTAATTTTTGTGCGCCTAAAAGTCATGGAAATTCTAATTACAAAGTGCATGGTGCCAAATGGCAATTTTCTTGGCAACCTCATTGTGGGAGATACTGTTGGAATTACTGACAACATTTCATGATTCTAAATCAGATGGAATAAATAGAAAAATACAAAATCTACTCATGATTTCACTTAAAAATCTGCTATGAAAACAGAGAACAAATCACTCATTAACTAAATGAGTACATATTTACAATACTATTTACGATAGTAATTGATGAGCATTAGCAACCAAATAACAACGAAAGCCGGTCAAAACCATCATGCAAAAATACTAAAGAATATTACAATTAATTCATCCTAACTGTAATATATTTTAATTTATAATGGAAGTTACTTAACAAAATATGTAAAAGTAACCAGTATATTTTATTAAATTTTTAAGACTATTCATTCT
Source organism: Phaethon lepturus (assembly GCF_000687285.1). NCBI lineage: Eukaryota > Metazoa > Chordata > Aves > Phaethontiformes > Phaethontidae > Phaethon > Phaethon lepturus. The sequence goes on from NW_010533497.1 coordinate 16,859, forward strand.
AAATGACACAGCTAATGGCATTTGTCACTTTGTATTACAAACGTGATGGAAGACAAAAGGGTCCATAAAGAGAAATTTCAGGTTATTGTAAATAACTGTAAATAACCTGTGAATAACCTATTGTAAAAATGTATGATAATTATTTTTCAATATTACTCTGAGGTTAAATGAAAAATTAAAATGATACATTTATGATGTATAGAAAATTCCCCATTTGTCTATACTTTCCTAGGGCTACCACTGCTGTTCTTACTGTCTGAACATAAAAGAGTATTGGTTAGCTGTAAGGTTAAAGCAGGGTAGCTAAATTCATGACTCACAATGCATGTTAAATGTATTGTAATTACAACATACAATTATATCTAAGTCATTGAACTGGAAATTTGAAAGTTACATGGATAATTGTTTATTATTTCTCCTTTGATGTGGTTCTTAATATAGCTACTATTAGTAAAGATACATATTTATCTGTAATCCATAGTTATTCTCAGTCACATAATGACCTTTATTGTTACATGAATTAATAGACATAGAAGGGTGAAACCAGAGTGTAATCACATTATAGTTGTAATATATTGCTATTAAGTCAAGAATGATTAGGATTTGATGTTAACTTTGCTTCAGACATGGTTCTTGTGTCTGAAAAAATAGTGAACACATAGGCAAACAATGTTAATACATCAAGAATTGTAATGACTCTACGCAGTTCAAGAAAGGAGGGTGTTTCTACCATTTCCGAATTCAAGTGATGGCCCGTATTTATGAAAAGCAAATAAGCAAGAAATTCACAAGCTTTGTCATCCAATCCCTGTAGGTCTGATGGCAGATATAGGTGGATTTTTAATTTTTTGAGGCAGTCCAAAAAAACAGGCAAATTTGAAGAGACCTGTTCATCATAGAGGCAGCAGGAACTCAGTATGGGGCTGTGGTAAGGTTGTAACTCAGATGAGATCAGAATACCTTCCAAATACTTATAGAGTATGTCTGTAGCCCTGGGGTATCAGGCTATGACTGATACATGCTGTGGAGTTACATTTCTCCACAGTCATTCCCACTTACTAGCTGATCCTGTTAGAGCCTGGCTCATCCTGCTCTGTTGTCTGTCTTGGCTGCCTTTCTCTATGCAGAAACTTTTCAATGCATCATAGCTACCTCTGGAACATTCTAAATCTGGTCAAAATGCTACAAAATTCGGGCGGGGGGGGGGGGAAGGAAAATGTTGAACCACAGTTGAGCTTTTAGCATGACCTTTCCTTCCATAAGTCTGTAATAGTCTGAAGCTCAAACTGACACCCACTAAAACACTCAAGAATAACAAAACCTTGGTAACTACTTTTTGGTCTAACACTAAGCAAATTTATGATATTTGACGTCCTCCTGTCCTAAACAACTTATATCCCAGACAAACACTGTGATGATTGGAAAAGAGAATTCTGAGAATCTGTATACAAGTCTTGGTTGAATTGGAAAATGAGAAAATCTGATTTAAGACAGAAGAAAAATGATGGTGACACAGAATTCTTGACAGGAAAAAAATTTTAATGACAGAAGGAATTATGCATAACCTATAGCACAGAGATAAGTAAGGAATACAGGAAAAAAAAGAATATACATCCATCATTTGCCTTTAGCTTAGAATTACCATTTTAGAGGTGACAAAACCATATTTCAATGTCTGCATATATTTCATAGTTGTTAAATAAACCAAGTGCAAAACATTGTGTTGCTTATTTTACTGTATAAAGACAGATGAGCTGACATCACAGCTAAGTGTCAAAATACTCACAGAGAATTACTGCACTACTTGTGACAACTTCATGCTTTTTCTTTCTGTTCTTATTTACTCAAGCTAGTCAGTTTGCAGCGGTTCTTTTTTCTGGAAACTACCTCTGAACACTGGACTTTTCCTTACTGTCAGCTCTAACAATGCTCAAGAAGGCATGCTGACATAGGTTTCCAGCTTCTAAAAATTTCTTATTTGTGCTTTTCAACAGAAGTCAACTCTATTTCTCCACAAATTCCATGAGCACTGCTTACAGCAAATCCAGCTGAGCATAGAGTATTATTAACCAGGTCTCCCAGTGCCACATGACACCCAGCCATGCTGAAAGGGAAGTAAAACCCAAGGGTTAGAACATCCAACTGCGACTGAGAACCTGATGGCAAATCCTTGCCCTCTGCTCTGCTGAAATGATACTGCTATTTTATCCATCTTTGTCCCAATTACAATTATATTAGAAAAAAGGGTAATAGATCCTCACTACTTCCCTGGGAAGAGCAAACGTAACTACACTGACAGAACTATGAAGTCTCCCATTGCTACAATGATAGAGGGAAGGACATATAAACATATAAAATTGACATTGAAGATAATGGTGTGTCCAAGCATTGTTTAAGTTTAATGATGGAAGGAAATCGCAGTATCTTGTGGCCATGGGGGTATGCTGAGGACTTTCCCCACCTATATAATTCAAGAATTAATATTCCAAATATTGTGAGAACACCACAAGATTTCATGTTGAAATGACATTGTAAAAATATTGGTAGTTCATTTAAACTACAAAAGGATTGTTAGAAACAGCTTTAGGTATTTTAGTATGTTGCAATTAAACTCTGGCATTAATAAAGACCATGTGCTGCTGAGTATTTTCTGCTCCCTCACAGTGTGTCAAGCTGCTACTGTTGTCAAGCACACAGAGGGACAGGCAGCTTCCAGAGAAAAGAAGATGAGGATCAACAGCAGCAGGCAGGATAGAATCACCCACACGCATCACTGGTATGCTTTTCCTACTGGAAAGCATAAGCCTTACAATAAATTACGAAATGATCTGACAAGTGAATTTTACTTTTATGCTAGGCAAATTTTAGGATGCTCAGAAGGCCATGCTGATAATTGTGTCTTAGCTAAATGGAATGAAGGTTTCTGGACTCTTCAAGATCATAAAAAATGCTTAAAAATAACCATTTAAAGACTGAAAAATGCTCTAGTGCATATTTTGTGAGTGAATGAAGCATCTTTAAAATGTTGATTAGAACTAAATTAACTAATTAACTAATTGGCTGGAAAGCTCCCCAGCAGAAAAGGACCTGGGGGTGCTGGTTGACAGCCGGCTGAACATGAGCCAGCCATGTGCCCAGGTGGCCAAGAAGGCCAACAGCATCCTGGCCTGTATCAGCAATAGTGTGGCCAGCAGGGGAGGGTGTACTCGGCACTGGTGAGGCCGCACCTCGAATCCTATGTTCAGTTTTGGGTCCCTCACTACAAGAAGGACATTGAGTTGCTGGAGCATGTCCAGAGAAGGGCAAGGAAGCTGGTGAGGAGTCTGGAGCACAAGTCTTCTGAGGAGCGGTTGAGGGAACAGGGGTTGTTCAGTCTGGAGAAGAGGAGGCTGAGGGGAGACCTTATCGCTCTCTGCAACTACCTGAAAGGGGGTTGTGGTGAGATGGATATTGGGTCTCTTCTCCCAAGTAACTAGCGATAGAATGAGAGGAAACAGCCTCAAGTTGCACCAGGGGAGGTTTAGACTAGATAGAAAGTAGGAAACTTTTCTTTACTGAGAGAGTGGTCAAGCATTGGAACAGGTTGCCCAGGGAGGTGGTGAAGTCACCATCACTGGAAGTGTTCAAAAAATATGTGGACATGGTGCTGTGGGGCATGGTTTAGTGGGCATGGTGGTGTTGGGTTGTTGGTTGGACTTGATGATCTTAAAGGTCTTTTCTAACCTTAATGATTCTGTGATTCTGTGAAAATCATTAGAATATAGCCAGCTTCCTGTATTTCTCAAATTACTTCCAAAGCACTTATGGAAGTGATTGACTTGTGTGAAGTGGTAATGCATGGTTAAATTCAATGATATAAACTGCAGCGGTGTAGGTTATCACATACCTATATTATACTATACCATCATTACTACTGGACACTGATTTGCTTATGGAAAATGAAAAAAGCAAAACCATTCTTTGTTAAGAATGATGAAGTTGAAACTAGTGTGACTCAGTAGTGTTTTTATTATTACAGGACCTGGATATTAATCAATATAAAATATTTTATCTTAACTTTATTTTCAACAAAGCTGTTTGTAAAAAAGTTCACAGCAGGATAGTAAACAGTGAAATTAAAGAATCAGGAGAGACGATGGAGAGAAAAGGAGATGCATAAATAATGGAATACAGGGGGGGAAAAAAGATAAGGGATTTACTAAAATAAGACAGACTTAGCTACACAACTTCCTTAGAGGAATGGGGCAACCCGCTAAGAACACAATTCTCTTTTGAGGTCCAGCTTAAATTTTCTTGCCAGCTCAGGCAAAATTGAATTTCCTTTCAGTCTATATTTAGAATGCACATTGTACAGTGAATGTCCATCTCTGGTGCAAGCAAAGACAACAAGTAAAACCGCAAGCAGACCTGGGGTTGAAGATTATCTCTAAAACCAGTCACAAAATCAGTCCTTCTCTTCAGCATCATTCCACAGTGGTGGAAATGAATTTGCACCCACAGTCAGCTGGGGTGACCTCAAATAGGTATACTGGTAAATTACTGGTGAAAATCTTTCTTTGAAAAACAAAGTTACAGTCTAACTACAGCATATGTCCCATGTCTGTCTTTTCGTACATCCAAGACAGAAAAGAAAATACTGGCAACCTACAACCTTAATGGAAACACACAGATGTGAAGCAAAAGTACAAAAGAAAATGTCATAATCAGGATAATGACACAGAATAAAAACAATGAAGAAAACAGTTTTTATAAGAATAATGAATAAAAATATAGTAACTATTAGATTATAGTGTCTGAAAATACAGGTATTGAATTGTTGTATATTACATTTATTACCTATTATCACCCTGTTTTCTGTGATTGAAGTTCTTACTTTGAAAGAAGAAACACATCAGTCTAGAAGATAGATCATAATTTTGAGGTAAAAATAAAGTTATTGACATTTACAGTAATGAAATAATGTTTTTGCCTTTACAGAACTTTAGGAAACAGTTATACTTATTTTAATGTGTACAGTGCTTTCAGATTGTAATAACTCATCATGATTAAAAAACAAAATAGAGCACCTGATTTAGCTTCAGTACCTATCAAACTGATGTAAGTAAAAGGACCTCTAAGAAAATGAGCGAAATAAAAGGATTAAAACTGTACTTTAAAAGATATTCTTAGAGTTTTCCAACACAATAAAAGGGAAATTTAGTCATAAAATATAGGGTTAAGTTGTTATCTCTGGGTGTTATGAGACTGCAGTGCCTAACTGAAGATACTTCATAAACCATTCACTAAGGAATTGAGACAATAAAATATGAATAAAATTAAATCTAAGTCGGCCTTGTTCACTTTAATAAATGCTTCATCTCCTGAGGTATTAAGTAAAAGAAAGACGATGACTCCGTCTTTGTAACTGCTGTTTCATTCATGAACATAGGTTTAATTTTTCTTGTTTCTAAAACTGCTTGGACTAAAATATTTCAGACCAATATAAGTAACATTTTATGCTATATACAAAAAGCATATGTATGTGTCTCATCTTTTGTTGTAGTGAAAAAAAACACAGTCAGATTAATCCATATCAGTATTGTAATACATTTTCTGTTTCAGCTGCCATACCAAACCCTGAATTTCCTCATATTCTGATTTAATAAATTGATCCTACACACTTTTTCTAATTTTAAAGAATACAGATTAGAGACAAAAATAACTTTCAATTTTAATTTAAACACAGCCAAATTAGTGTTATACAGCCAAATTAGTGTTATACAGCCAAATTAGTGTTATTTTATAATTTCCATTAAATAATATACTAGATCACATTGACCTGTGTTCCAGCTTCAGGAAAGATGCTGTCTTTCCACATGCTATAGATGATCATTCCAGCTAGAGCATATCCAGAGAAATAATTGTAACAGTTTCTATTAAGATATTTTTGTATGTTTTCTAAGTCCCATGCAAAGATTTTCCAGAGAGAACCTGTTTGTCTTCCTGTCAGAAACGCCACATCAATCAATACACATATATATGCTCCTGCATTTTCTATTTTGCCTTGCATACTGATAGATTAAGTTGCCAGTCTTGACATAAAAATATTTCTACTGTAATATGTACAGAAAGTTAATTATCATAGGCAGTAAAAATACATATTCAACAGCAAAAGGTCAGGAGGGAGGTTTGCTTAGAAGAATCAAGTAGGAACCTGATTAAATATTAGGGCAAAGCTTAAACCCTGGAATTTTGGCCAACACCTGGAGTTTATGGGTCTCAAAGAATTTAATTCCAGCATGGTGTCTCTCTCTAATACATGTTACTGTCAGGGTCTGCCACTGTGGCTTGGCCTAGAGTGGCAAATCAAAATGTGTGTTGTTTGGGGCTTTTTGTGGAGACAGGCAAAATCCATATGAGGTTGTTGACAAGAAGTAAAGAAACACATGGGTATGGGTCTAGAATAAAGTAAAAACTACTAGTTAGGCATAACTGAAAATGTAAAAGGGAGTTAGAAGTCAAGAGACAGAAGTGTGTACTCAGAACCTGACACAACCTTGCCAATTTTATTTCTCCTTGCTGACCTTCACTTTGAAGCAGTAGGTACTTCAAACAGTATCTTTATGCTGTTACCCCAGGGAGATAAAAGGTTGGCTTAAAAAATTTAGAAACAGCAATATGAGACTTTGGAACTGAGCCTCTTTATTTAAAAGTAGTTCTACTTGGGCAAAAAACGTGGTTGCAGTAAGTAGTTCCACTATATGTGGTAATGCACGAGAGTGTCCTGGGAGGGCAGGTAAGCCTTGCTAGCATAGCCAAGCTACAGCTGCATTAAGTGTGAACACTAGTGGGATGGAAGAAAGAAGCATTAGTTGGGCTCACTTTATATATTAGAAAATACATTTAATTTCCTCATTGCAAAAGTGAATCAGTGGTTGTCCAAATATTATTACAAACTTTGCTTAAATAACAGAAAAATTTTGGAGCAACTTTTTCTTACAAAATAATGCTGTTTTGCATTAATAACAGCATAAATCTCAGTTTTCAAAAGTTCCTCTTTATAGGCAATGCCTTGTGAATGAATGTTGCTAGAAATCTCACCACTAGCATGTCATCAGGACTGTATTCTGAAGACAACAGCTTTGTATCTAAAATGCTGGTCTTCCCCTAAAAAAGAAGTGTGCAGGAGCCTATAGAAGGCAGCATGACTATTACAGTAAGCTCTGGCAACTAATGTATTATATGGCATCTTAGAGCCTGGTAAGGCCATATATATGACACAATGGGGTGATAACTTATTAAAGAAAATGCTAGAAGTCAAGTTAAGGCATGACTGAATTTTTTCTCTCTTCTTCCCCATTGATACTTGGACTACATCTTCCCCTCTTGTTTACTGTAACCTCTTCTGCATTTCCTATATAGCCTGTATCTTTTCATCTCCCATACCTAGCTTCATCCTCATTCTGAAAACACACTGGTAGAGTTTACTAATTTCAATGGCAAGGACTTGTCACAAGGATTACCACACTCTCTAACTCTCATTCGTTGGTATTAGTTCTGCTGGAAAATCTCTTACTGATTTTTCTTTGAAATAACATAAGAAACATAAGAACAGATGATCTTTAAGTTTCTGGGTTTGCAAAGAAAGTGTCTATGACAGAGCTCAGCCTGACTTAGATGACGTCTTGCAGCTGACTCATCTTCCTTTTCTCTCACAGTCATTTGGCGAGTGATGGTCCTTGGCTGCAAGGCTGTATTGGGATTTTTGCTAGTCTGCACTGCTTATATCAGACCCACAGTAAATATCAGTACACTGCAGTTTTAATACATCAAAAGTGGTGTTCAATGGGCTTCGTAGTGAAATGGATAAAGCATTGTACTAGGTGGTTTTGTGCACATACTTATGAAGAACTAAGGACAACTGAGAAGATGCCATTGCAAATTTAGTTTATATGTTATTTTTGCTATACAGAAAGGCAAATGGGTATACATTCTGTGCAGGAATGGATATATGTAGATTACTGAATAGGTACAATTGAGCACATATCTTAACTACACCTTTGCATTCAAATGTTTGTGCTGGAAATTAACACAAAGTATTCTTTATTCTATGTAAATTATTTTCTTAATTGACAGGATGAGGGGATTGGGCATAAACTGCAGCACAGCAAGTTCCACCTCAACATGAGGAAAAACTTCCTTACTCTGTGTGTGATGGAGCACTGGAACAGGCTGCCCAAAGAGGTTGTGGAGTCTCCTTCTCTGGAGACCTTCAAAACCCGATTGGACGCGTTCCTGTGCAACCTGCCCAAGGTGATCCTGCCTTGGCAAGGGGGTTGGACTAGATGATCTTCAGAGGTCCCTCCCAACCCCTACCATTCTGTGATTCTGTGACTTTCCTAGTCTTCAGATTTGTAGTTGGGATGGCTTGCTAAACCTAAAGAATGCAGTGCAACTCCTACGTGCTTCTCCCTTGATTAATTGAACTGTTTAGAATGTGTAAGAGTTATGGGAGAAAAAGTAAGTCTCACTTATGTTTCAAATCACATTTCCCAAACACCTCTAAGACTTTTGTGCTAAATGTGATCATCTCTCCTTGCTCCTCCAAGCTAACAGGGAGGTAGATGGGGCAGCTTTGCCTCTTTGCAGGCATCATCTGTCCTTCCCTGCATTTCTGAAGTCTATGGCACCTTGTTGCTACAGTTGGACAGAAGAAAGGAAGGAGAAAGACCCTCTCTCAGCTCTTTTGTCTTGTACATTGTTATATTAGTTTAGTGAGAGTAAAACAGGAAGAATTACCCAGATCACAGAAGGAGGAAATAATGGATATGAGAAAACATAGTTGGTGTTCGATCTCTCTGAGATCTATATGTCCATTACCAGCCTGACTCCTGTCTCTTTTCTCACACCTGTCTACACCCCATAAAGCATCCTTTGCTCTCCTCTTCCATTTCTTCATCACTTCTGCCTCTGCCCAGACACCTGCATGTGCAAATTATTTTATTCTGAAAACTGTTCTGTACATAATTTGAAATTTTTCAGAAGGTGCTATCACATATTCTTGTTCCCAGACAGAATAACTTCCTCTGATTGAAGTAGAACACGGTAAATTTAACAGTGAAATCTTGTCCTCACTCAGCTGTATGGCAAATGACATTTACTTCAAGGATCACATGGCTGCATCTAGACTAAACAGCAGACTCACTGTGATGCATGTGGCAGCCTTCATCTCATCCTTATTCACATCAAACCCACGGCACAAGGGAAAGCTGGGTCTTGTAACCTTGCCTTTTGCCTTGATAACAGATGAGGATATGTGCAGGCTACTTATACATGGCCTGGAGCTTGGAAGGCTGTGTGATTTAGATTTAGAAAATATTTAAACTGAATGTACTTACCATGTTATATACAAAATCTGCTATTTTTGTAATGTGTCTTTCTAATACATAAAGTCATTTACTCCAGGACTGCAGCATGGCAGATACGTCCTGTTACTTAGAATCTTACAAGTCTTATGTACTTATTAAAAGGCTTATTACTTATACAGATTAAGATCTAAATTTATATAGAAGTATATTCCTCCTGCTTAACACATACATAATATCCAGAAAAGGTCTACTGTATACTTACTCTTGTGTTGTTTCTTTCAGCTTTCAGTTCTGAAATCTCCTCCTCCTTTTCAAGTAGTTGTTCCCTGCATGCATTTAATTCTTTTGTCAGTGCAGCAAATTCCTACGGAATAAAATTAAATGTGAAGTTACTCAAGATATAAGCACTAGAATAATCATATCTATATGCATTCTAGAGGTTCAAGATTTTAATAATATTTAGAAATCACCAACAAAAACTAAAATAGCAGATATAAGCAACAGCATCTACCAAAACCTTTTAAAATCTGGGCATAACTAATATAAAGCACCCATGAAAAACATTGATTTAAGTTTAGAATCAAAAGAAGGTTCGAGATGACGGTAACATCCCCCATCTATAATCTCTCAGAAGCACACCAGAAGAAGAACAGAATTGGCCTATTTCATAGCAACAGAGACACAACGTTTCATACATGATGAGGTCCAACTCAACATATCCACTTAGTGAGCAAGGCAGCTGTTGCAATATGGCATGGGAGAAAAAAGTTAAGATATCCACTGGTCAAAATCTATCTAATATCAGATAAACATAAGTAATATGTGTATTGTGAAAAAAATGCTCTAATTATTTTTACTTGATATTTAACTATTAAAATGTATTTGGGCATTATAGTGAAAGGCTGTGATGAGTCAGAGCAATATTCATGTTTGTTGGTTTGGAGTGAGTTTCCTACAAAATAATAACATAAAATGAAACAGGTTTTTAAGTCGCTTACAATGTTAAGTTTTATATATGGAACTAATAGGTTTTCTGAAAAACACATTTTTCAGCTGTCAAAATTCCTATTAAAATGTCTTGATTTTATAATTGCTGTTACTCTTCAACAATATACATAAATTTTTGTCTATACAAATGGCAGTCACACATTTGTCATTCATTTTAATAATGAAACGGTTTCTCTCCATATCTGTTTATTTTTGACAGGTACAGCATATACTAAACTGTAGGCGTTAATTTTATCCTTTACAGAAAAAAGATCCTATGTCTCGCAAAAACAGTGAGGCAAAGGATGAAAAGCCTTTAAAATTTGCGATCATGCGTCCAAAAAAAAAAGTCTTATGAATAGCATTGCTACTTAACAAAGATATATACATATTTTTAAATATTAAGCTGATTTTACGTTGACCAAAATAGTCAGTAGCCCTTAACAGCACCCACAAGCAGCCAGAGCTAAACTGAAACAATTCCTGATTCTCTCCCTCCCCACAATGGAAAGCAATTTAAGAAAAAAACATGTCCAGGTGGTTTGTCTTATCAGCCAGTAGGATGAAGCTGAGACTAAATCTTCTTATTTAAGACAAAAGCTAGCAATGATCTCAAAAGGGCTTGGTTTGCTGCTTCCCTTCAGATTTCTGGAAGCAGCCTTTATCTGAGCCAAAACTCTGTTCAACAGATGTTTGGTAGGTATTCCAAGGCTAATTCTATTTTAATCAAGTTTCTTAATAGCTAATGGTATATTGTATTGTTGATTATATATTAAAAGATAGTCAAATAGATTCCAAATGATATTCTGACAATGTGTAACTAAGCTGGCTTTTTTTTTTTTTTCATTTTTCAGTAGCTGTAACTGGATTCACAGTAAACCTCTGTACAGATTGCACGGCAGTAAGGAAAGTGTTCTTCTGATATCCTCAGTGTATTTTGTTTGAGACATCTGCAATTGATCACATGAACCATGTAATGTTTTGTGTCATACTTCCTAATCAATATTTTCATCTTACATCCTAGTGGTCAAGAACTTGTAACATTGTGTGGGATACTTTGATATTAAAGCCTTTAAATTAGTTTTGAAAATAAAATTTAAATTTTAAGACTCTTCCCTCATTTTTCAAAAGTATGATTAATATTTCTGCCTATAGATCTTATTCTAGGATTCAGAAACTAATATAATTACAGAATCACAGAAACATTAAGGTTGGAAAGGACCTCCAAGATCATCAAGTCCAACCACTAACCCAATGCCACCATGCCCCCTAAACCATGTCCCAAAGTGCCACATCCACACATTTTTTGAACACTTCCAGAGATGGTGACTCCACCACCTCCCTGGGCAGCCTGTTCCAATGCTTGACCACCCTCTCAGTGAAGACATTTTTCCTAATATCCAATCTAAACCTCCCCTGTCATAACTTGAGGCTGTTTTCTCTCTCCCTATCGCTGGTTACTTGGGAGAA